>NC_136951.1:3311418-3323918 GCF_949987615.1 Pollachius pollachius | reverse complement strand
CTGTCTACTTCTCTTTTTTTTTATCTCTCCTATTCTGTTTTGGTTTCTCTCTCTCTTTCTCTACCTCCATCAGTCTCTCTCAGTCTCTCTCTTTCTCTTGGCCAACCATAACACATATAACCTGATTGTGTGTAGCGTCTCTTTCCAACAGCTATGACTCAGAGGGACGTGCTTGAGCAGAGGTAGCGAACAGTCCCACTGACAGAGCAGGACCCTTCCGGACAGGGGCCAAGGCACTCGCCGTAATGGGAGACTATGGTCTTATATTGGGAGTTTGGACTCAAGGAAAAACTAAATTACCAAACAAACTGATTCATGAATGGATGAACAGTTGGCTCCTCAAAACAGAGATTTCAAAGGCTCCTTATTGGATGATGATTGTATGCTCCAGAATCACATTCAACTTGTACAGCTTTCACATTCACTTGGTCTGTGAAAATGCCATCTATGTTGTTATACATCATCTAGTTAAGGTCATAGTTAGTGAACATTGGTCCATAACAGATATTTTTAATATATATTGTCCAATCCTTTCTATTATTTTTTTACTTGTATTGTTTCTCTGTCAGTCTCCCTAAAAGTCAAACGGAGCCGACCACTCCTAAGAGGGGAGATGATAGCAAACACTAAATAATGCAATATATAGGGTAATATATACATTTAAGTATTAGATCAAAGCATTATTCTGCTTGCCACCTGCTGAATGCTTGGACTCTGCCCATTTGTCTCACCCACTGCCGGTGGGATTCTGAAGCTTCTCAGTCAGTGGTTGCTTAGTAACACTCACCCCTAAAGTTGTAATCCTTACCAACTTTCCCTCTGAGCTGTTTGACTTGAATTTTCAACTCTTTAATATTTCGTGGCAGCTTGGTTGGGTGATACATTAATCTCTTTTAAGGACGTTTACAAAAGTGTTCTGTGAGGGGAAAGCTGTCATCTAGTAGCATATTGCATGAGAAAATAACTGGTTATTTTAGCTGGTTTGGATTCATTTACATATCGGTCTTATAAGTGCTTTATGATTGCAGTTATGTAAAGAATGGCCGTGTCTAGTTCAAGATATGTGGTTGACAGCATAGTTTAGACTGACAGAAGTTAAGTTAGGGAAGGCCAGCCGAGATCCTTGCAGACAGAAATGTTGATAAACATAACGAGAAAAACCTTGGATTGCAAACTGATTCAGAACGTTCTCTTAAGCAAGGTGGCAACTGTCAGAAGTAATCATGACATCCTTTGCTATATCCCTGGGGTTGATTTTTCTTACAATGTATTCTCCTCAAATACCAATTCCTCCTTAGCCAAAAGGGAACTTCCTTTTTGGTCCCTGCCAGGCCACCAAATTGACCCTGTACCAGAGTTGGCTGTGAGGGAGGAGGTCAGAGAAAGGGGGCACAAGACTCCAGGCCAGGAAATTAACACACAACAGAGTCTCTGAGCCTGCAGGCTTAGTTTGAATTGGACAATTCAGAAATTGATATTTACCTGAATCAAATATTGATTATTTACCTGAATCAATGGATGGATAATATATTTATCTATTCATCCAATCAGTGCTACCTCTCCATCTCCTTTCTATCCATCCACCCATAATCCGTCCCTCCGTCCATCACCAACCCAGCCAAGGAGAGAAGCGCTGATGGTGTTGCCGGTGCTTGTGGTGGGCTGGCACTGCTTGTGGTACTGGTGTTACTGGTGTGGTGGTGCTGGTTTTACTGGTGGTGTGGTGGTGCTGGCTTTACTGGTGGTGCTGGTGTTACTGGTGGTGCTGGTGGTACTGGTGGTGCTGCTGGTGTGGTGGTGCGGCTGGTACTGGTGGTGGTGGAGGTACTGGTGGTGGTGGTGCACAAGGGATCTCTCAGGTGTCCTCCAGAGCCACATCATTTGATGCAGCTGCAGCGATGGGGATGGTAAAACCACAAATCAGACGGTCACAGCTCAGCAGAAATTTCAATTTCTTTGATGCGACACAAGATCATGAGAAGCCCCCCCCCCCCCCCCATTACTTTATGGTGTGACATAGCCAACAGCCGTCAACGGAAGTGTCATGCGTGTAGCCCAATGATCTTCCTTTTGCATGCAACCCTACTTAGGACCTCCCTCCCCCACCTGTCAATCAGGGACGGGTGTGTCAGATCACAGTTTTGTCTGAGCTCCTGAATGGAGTTGGGAAGATCAGTGGTGTTGGGGAAAATTCCCCTGGCCTCTCTCTCCATACCCAGAAGGTCACTTTGCCGCAGGCTGTTTCTGCTGTCTTTTTAGCTCTGAGAGATGTGGGCGACTTACATGCCCCCCTAATGAGAGAGAGAGAGAGAGAGAGAGAGAGAGAGAGAGAGGGATGTGCTCATCAGTATTGAAAGGGGTTTTAGTTTAATATGTTAATGTGTTGTGTAGTGATGTGCTGCATGCAGGGTGGTTTATGGAGCAGTGGGCATGATTTGCCTGTGTAACTGTGCAGTAGACCATGTTCTGTCGCCACCACTGTTTGTGATGCTGTTTTCTGTGTGTACACAGGCTCTGTCCTGAAAGCTGATCAAAAGCTGTGTTTTGGCTCCGGCACTGCAGATGAGCTCTTTCTGTGCTTGTGCTTGTGCTTGTGCTTGTGCTTGTACTTGTGCTTGTGCTTGTGCTTGTGTGTGTGTGTGTGTGTGTGTGTGTGTGTGTGTGTGTGTGTGTGTGTGTGTGTGTGTGCCTTTGTGTTTCTGTATAGGTGTGTGTGTGTTTGAGTGTGTGTGTGTGTGTGTGTTTGTGCACGTGTCTGTGTCTGTGAGAGGGTGTGTGTTTGTGCATGTGTCTGTGTCTGTTTGTGAGAGCGAGCGATAGAGAAATAATGTGTGTATCTGTTTTTATGGGAAGGCTTTTTTTTGCCACTACCGGCTTTAATCATTTGTCAAGCAAGGCCATGGACCGAAGTCGGTTACCCACCCACACGTGTCTGACTGTGTCCATGACTGTCTCTACTTCTGTTTGTGTGTGTGTGTGTGTGTGCGTGTGTGTGTGTGTGTGTGTGTGTGTGTGTTTTTATATGCACCCTTTCACCCGGTGCAGTAGCCATGCTCTACTGCTAATGTCCCTGCAAAGCGCCCTAATGACGGGGAACACACACACTCCCCACTGTTCCACCAGCCACTTAAACGACTTGGTTAGTCAACACACACCGGAAAGCATTGTTTAAAACAGAAAGAAATCAATTCAAGTGGAGGGAAAAAGCACGTGCGGCCAGCGAGCCAATCAGACAGCACGTATCCGGCTGTGACCGAAGAACAAAATGAAGCCAGCCGCTCAGATCTCCCGGCTCTTTGATGGGCGGGAGCCGCGTGGAGCACCGCCTGGCACCGCCAGATGAGAAGCGAACGCTGGAGGAAAAGAACCAAGAAATAAACAGCACTTTGTTTATCTTTAACTGCTAATTCCTCATTAAAACCAGTCAGTGGAGCCGGGATGGCTTTGATGCGCGGCGGCACATGTTTGTCTTCTCGGCGGCCCTGTCATCTGCCGGCCCCCTGTTTGCGTTGGATGCAGAAACCTCTGGTGATTTACCTTATTAAAGATGGATGCTTTTGTTTTCAAAACTGCATAACTATCACGTGGGTTGTTAACCATTTATGTGGTTGTGACTTTTATAAACATCATAACATCTTCCTTTACCGCTTAATCTTTGTCTCAACTTCTGTTATGAAGCTGCCCCCCCCCACCCCTACTAACATCCAGTTATTTTCATGTAACTAATCCCTTCCTGTGTGTGGGAGTCTGCGTGGCCAACATTAGTGTGTGTTGTGTCCTATGCCTGTTGAGTGCATACTCTTGCGTGCCTGTAACAGGTCTATAAATGTATTACAATAGCATTATTGTGTTCAAAGACAAGGCTGTATTTCATAGGTAATTGCCCCTAGCTCTGTTTTCCAGAACACCTAGACGCTGTCCATCAATGCCAAGATCTTTGGGAGTATAGAGGCTAGGTCTTTGGGAGTATAGAGGCTAGGTCTTTGGGAGTATAGAGGTTAGGTATTTGGGAGTATAGAGGCTTGGTACTTTGGGGTATAGAGGCTAGGTCTTTGGGGGTATAGAGGCTAGGTCTTTGGGAGAATATATGCTAGGTCTTTGGGGGTATGGAGGCTAGGTCTTTGGGGTATGTTCATGGGCTGTAGCTGAAAGGTCTTTGGGAGTATAGAGGCTAGGTCTTTGGGAGGATTTAGGTTAGGTATTTGGGAATATAGAGGCTAGGTCTTTGCAGTATGTGTATGGTGTATAGGGGGTATATTGGCTAGGTCTTTGGGGTATGTGTATGTTTGAAGGAGCTAGGTCTTTGCAGTATGCGTCTAGTGTCTCGCTGCTAGGGGTCGAGGGTCGAGAATGGCTGTAATCGTTGGCAATGGGAGTGGGTGTCGTCGATCACAGCAACTCATTTCAGCGTGGCGTGGTTCACGCTTGAGATGTCATTAGCACATTGGCGTGGTATTGTCACACACGCAGGTCGAGTTGCTCAATCACTGCGCGCCGCTACGGGTCTAAATCCAAAATGAGTTTCTGCTTCCGACCTGCCACCTTTTGTCCTCGTTCCAAGAAAGGCCTGATTTATGGGTGTGTCGACCTAGGAAATATCAAAGACCTCAATCTCATTACCCTCGTTCCTCACGTGTACAGATTGCATTTGGTTGTTGTCGCTGTTGTTCTTGTCGTCATTACTCCATTACTCCAGCCTTGATTTCAGTTATTTTCTGAACCATTTTCTTTTCCACTCTCCCTTCTTGTTATGTGAGCTTTCCCTGTGTTCTCTCTTGGTAAAGATCCTTATAATGTTGAATGCCTATGTACTAAGCATTGCATGCTATACATCTCTTAATATATGCAAATTCTCTGCTCGATAAGCAATTTGATTTTTCATAAAAAATATTTGTTTCTATATTTTGTGAAGCAAATGAAAGCAGACGGGTATTAACTAGTAGATGGAGAAGGGATGGAGATGGGTGGTGTGGGTTTGTGAAGGTGTTTTCACCAGTACTTGATCTGCAGGGTAAACAGAAGAGGATTTGGGCCCCCCCAACCCCTCTCTACTGTAAGTGTGTGTACCCACGCTGTCTCATCTCCCCCCCCGCAGGACACTCAGTAGCGCTCCCCCCCCCCCCCCCCCCCCCGCTCCGTCTCATTAAGGGGGCCAACTAGCCTTTAAATCCGCCTGGGCTTCTTGATCATTAAGACGTACGGGAGGAATCAATCCTGCGCGTGGATTCACATCACATACACACCTCCAGCCTCTCATCCAATGACCTTGGCTCCTTTGGTTTCTGCTGCTGCCTGCTCCCCCAGAACCAGCCCAAGCCTGCTTTTAGATGAGAGCAGGGGGAGAGAGAGGGAGAGATAGAGACAGAGAGAGAGAGAGAGAGAGAGAGAGAGAGAGAGAGAGAGAGAGAGAGAGAGAGAGAGAGAGAAAGGGAGAGATTGCGAAAGAGAGAGGGAGAGACGGAGAGAGACAGGGAGAGACAGCCAGAGAGGGCGAGCGGGCGGAGTGATACGTGGATATGATGTACCTCGTGTGTATTACTAGCGTTATTGTTATTATCTGAGGAAGACAGGAGGTAACTTCTAATGATGGATGGGCCATGAGGGGGGCCTCTTCCCCATCACATTAGACAGGCTCTGGGCGCTCTGGTTGGGAGTTGCATAAGAGGGTTAGGTCATGCGACCAAAGAGTAGCAGGGAACAGCGTGCTAAATGGTGGGAGGGGCTGCGACAGTGGCCTGTGCTTGGCAGCTCCTCCTGCTCAACACTGGCACCCACTGTGTGCAAGCACCTCGTGCTGATCAGGTGGTGTGACACTCGACTCAAATGTTCCAGTGTGGACAGACCTCAGGACCCCGCGGCTCCTCTACCGCCTCACGCAATCACACACAACTTTTGATATTTATGGATTTATTTGTGGATACCTGAAGGTATGCCACGTAAGCTGTGTGGGCAGAGACGCACACACACGCACACACACACAAACACACTCACACACACATTCGGTATACAAATCCAATACACACAGAAACATGCATACTGTATACACACACACACACACACCATGCTCACATAAGCATGTAGGACCATGGCCTCCCTTAGATATATAGTGATGACTTGAGAGGGCAGCCGTTCTAATATACGCATGTTCATGCACTTAGCTTCCTCATTCACCTTCAAACAGTAGTGGTCGTGTGTGACTGGGATATGTTTGCACATAGAGATGATGGGTCTGTAGCCAGCAGTTTGTTGGTCCTGTGTCAGTGAGGATGCATGTGGCAGGGCGGTAGAGATGAATGCGTTTCAGACTGCAGGCTAAATTTCACTCTTACAGGAGAGTTATAACAAGGGCCCTGGTCAACTGCTTGTTTCTCTGTTAGCCCCAAACACAAAACTGGGCATAGTTTCAAAGTCTGTCTTTGTCTGATTTTTTTTTTCAGAATGTTCCTCTAGACTTTGACTTAACTGTAAGACAAGAAAGAAATAGTGTCTCTCTTCTATAGTTGGTTAAAAAAATATTTGGGTGCTTGGGAATTTGCCGCTATTCAGTTAACTTCAAGCATGTCATGGTGTTCATCTATCCAACCAATCTCTCTCTCTCTCTCTCTCTCTCTCTCTCTCTCTCTCTGTCTCTCTCTCTCTCTCTCTCTCTCTCTCTCTCTCTCGCTCTCTCTCTCTCTCTTTCTCTCTCTTGCTCTCTCTCTCTATATCTCTCTCTCCCTCTCTCTCTCTGACTCTCTCTCTCTCTTTCTCTCTCTCTCCCTCTCTCTTTCTCTCTCTCTCTCTCTCTCCCCCTCTCTCTCTCTCTTCTCCCTCTCTCTCTTGCTCCCTCTCTCTCTCTCTCTTCTCCCTCTCTCTCTTGCTCCCTCTCTCTCTCTCTCTTCTCCCTCTCTCTCTTGATCCCTCTCTCCCTCTCTCCCTATCTCCCTCTCTCTCCTTTCCTCCATCACTTTCTCACTTATGTGCTGTCACTCACATACACATACATAGAGCCTATGTGAATACATGAACATATTTCGGGACCAATCGGTGGCCTCCTTCTGCGGTGTGTGGGCTTATGCTATCATAGTATTTTCTAAATATTTGTTTAGTTATGTCACTTTCTTTTTTTCGTATATATATTTATTAATCTCTTTATATCTAGAAATGTTTCGTCCATCTCAACTCAAGCATAGGAATTTTGGCTTTGTCACTCAGAAGAACATGCATGCTACAACGAAATGTCAGGCATGTTTAAACTGGGCTCATTAGCCGCAGAAGGCAGCACTGGTTAATTAAAATAATTCTCTGTTATCGCGGCTGCTTTGGTCAGCCAAACGATACCGGGGGAGTGCTGCGCAGCGAGTGAGCTGCTCGCGCCTGCCTTACGCCGCCGCCCGGCCACAGCGAGCACCTAATTAGGGCTAGAGGAGGAATATTTTACCGCAAATTAACATGCCGCGCTTCGGCACGCACTCTAATTGACGAGTCTCATCTGAGGCCGGTGAAGACGAGGGAGAGCAGGACTGTAGCTGTACATGATGCACGAGAGAAACACGCGCAGAATGTTTAACCATTTCATAATATAACACAGTATGCGGTGTCCAGTGCTCTCCCATGACGGCGGTGGGTCGTTCCCATTGGTGAGGTAAAGGCATGGCGAGAGGGTGAGATAAGTAAATATACCATAATGCATCAGGCCTCACAGCCTCTTAATGAATGACTTCTTGATATTTATGAATGAGATGCCCAATGCTTTTCCTTCAAGGCACACTGTTTAATTAAATGAAAAGCAAAGCCTTCAGGACCTTATATTTATATATTTGGATTTTCCCATTGGATCCCAAATCCCATTGGATTTTCTTTTATGAATGTTGGGAAACACAATGGGGAACTGGGTGTCTAACATTGATCAGCAACCTTACTGGTATACTGGTAGCATGGATTATAAATGGGTGGATATGTAGGCTACATTTGACTTTGTCAACATGAATGACATAGGCCTTTTAACACTTCATCATGATAGCCTTCACTTTGGTAGGGTTGCGTGAGGCTTGTGTTAACCTAATGAATTGACAATACAATGCATATTTTAAATCCAAATCAAGTCCTTTCAGGTGCCACAGATACTGCAGGGCTGCGTCCAACAAAAAGGCCTTTAAAAAATTCAAAGCTAAACATAATCAAGTTAAATTACGTCCAATTCTCGTTCAACCATGTCATATTTCCTATAAGTAATTCATGTCACGTAGGCAAAAAAATAAAGCAACCGTCAAAAATAACTCCTTCTGTGTTTTAAAATAAACAATAGCTGGTTCCTCCTTTCCTCTGTGCTGTGTTCACACTGCGCTCTCTCTCGCTCTCTCTGTACACTGCGCTGGGAAGGCATCTAAAGAGTCCTGCCATCTATTTGGATTCACAGCCATGTTTGTGTTTTCATTATTTTATTTTTGCTTTCTGCATGCTAATGTGGGAGCCAGGCGCAGGGGCCCTGTGTCCAGGGGCCCTGTGTCCAGGGGCCTTGTGTTCAGGGGCCCTGTGTCCAGGGGCCTCGTGTCCTGGGGCCCTGTGTCCAGGGGCCCTGTGTCCAGGGGCCTTGTGTCCAGGGGCCCTGTGTCCAGGGGCCTTGTGTCCAGGGGCCCTGTGTTCAGGGGCCCTGTGTCCAGGGGCCTTATGTCCAGGGGCCCTGTGTTCAAGGGCCCTGTGTCCAGGGGGCCTGTGTTCTGTTGTGAGCTGGAGCAGCAGACTGAGAGTAGCAGATGCCAACAGACTCAACAAGCTGATCAGGAAGGCCAGTGACGTTGTGGGGGTGGAGCTGGACACTTTGACAGCAGTGTCAGGCAGGAGGATGCTGTCGAAGTTGCGGGCGATCCTGCAGTATGGCTCTCACCCTCTCCACGACGCTCTGGTCAAACAGAGGAGCTCCTTCAGCGAGAGACTCATTGCTCCTAAATGCACCACTGAGCGCCACAGGAAGTCATTCCTGCCTGTGGCCATTAAAATCTTTAACTCCTCTCTCTGATAACCTGACATAAAACAGAATGTAAATATTGTATTGTAAATTTGTGAATATAACCCACTAAGAGATGTCCACTTTCACTAAGAGATGTCCACTTCTTACTTTATTCTTACTTTTATTTATTGTATTGTATTTTATTTGTAATTTTCTTTTTTATAATCTTATCTTCTATGCTTGTAATTTCTATTTGTACGGAGCACCTGGAACGAAACAATTTCCCCCCGGGGATCAATAAAGTTTTCTGATTCTGATTCTGATTCTGATTTCAGGGGCCCTGTCTTCAGGGGCCCTGTGTTCAGGGGCCGGGGGTCTTTTTATCAGTCCTATGCTGTCTGCTGAGAATGGATGAAACCGCTGGGCTGCAGAGAGGCAAGTCAATGAATAACAACCCATGCTCACAAACACTCACACCGTTCTACACAAGCACACAGACACACAAAGACACACACAAAATACACAAACACATAAGAACAATCACACACACTAAACACACACACAAAATCACACAGTCACAAACATATTCACTAACACTGACTAGTGCCTGAATATGCAAACACAAACACATGCACACACACACACACGCACACACACATGCAAACACACACACACACAAATACGCACACACACACACACACACACAAACACACACACACCCACACACACACACACACAAGCACACACACATAAAATCCTCACACAATCCTCGCACAAACACATGCATACATTTACACCTATCCATCCATCAGCAAACACACACTCACACATAAATACATAAACACACTGGCTTACACAATCACACACAAACACACAATTACACACAATTACACACACACAAACACACACAAACACCCACAAACATACACACTCACACAGAGTCAACCCATATACATTGGAGTGGGCTCACTGACACATGAAAGCAGACACACACAGACGGCCGGCCCCCCAGGCCTTGGGGAGTCCTAATGGCCTTGTGCTGTGCAGTGAGGGAGAGGGGGGGTGAAGAGCACAGCAAGGTGAGGCCAGTCACTACACTTCCTGTTAAACACACACACACATATGCTGAGCAAACACACATGCACAGACAGCACACATACGGGCAGACAGACACACGCACACACACACACACACACGCACGCACATGCGTACACGAATGCTGACACGCACACACACACACACACACACAGACACATGCAAAGACATAGACACTCTCACACACACACATACACACACACACACGCACGGACACGCACACACACACACGCACACACACACACATACACACACACACACACACATGCAAGGATAAGACATACTGTACAGACACACACACATACACACACATAGACACACACACTCTCTGACCCACACATATGCAGATGTGCACATAACTCCATCCCTAAATGACACATGTGCACAAACGGATGTGAGCTCATCAAGAATACACACACAGATGCCGACAATGCACATTCTGTGATGTAACACACTTACATGTTTTTTTACACACAGACATACAATAACTACAAATACACACATACACATGGATCAACACATGTATGCATACACACACACATACACGCACACACACAAACACACAAACCAACACATGTATGCATACACACACACACAAATACACACCCGCACACACACCCAAATACACACACGCACACACACACACATACATAGACTAACAAACGCACACTGCATTGCCTTAGTCAACAGCCCTGTCCTGATCAAGCTGGTGTTTCTAAAAGAAGCCAACATGAATTATGCAGCTCTTCCCTCACACAAGCCTGCTTTCCTCTTCCTCTTCCTCTCGCGGTATCCCTCTAAGCCAACTGGGGTCTGTCGCTCTGTCTATCTCTCTCTCTCTCTGTTAACTTCCCCCTCCCCTCTCTATCTTTAACCTCTCCCCTTTTATTTATGCAATTCTATATCGACTCACTTAGAACCAACTCCCCCCCCCCTATTTTCCCCCATTACAGTATGTATCTCCCTGCTCCCAAACCCTTCTCTCCATACCCTTCCTGTCTTCCTCTGTGTATTCACACTGCACTTTGTACCCACAACAACCTTTATTCATGTCTCCCCCTCCCTAAATGAACTTTGCCTCTGCTTTTTTTTGACTTTAGCTACTTCTGCCTCAATCTTTATTCGTCTTTGTGTCCCAATCACTCCCCGCCCTCTGCAGCGGTCTCTCTCTGGTTTCCCTGTATTCCTTCATAGCTCTCTCTCTACCAGTCTCTGTCCCTCTCTCTCTCAACTCTGTGAACCGAGTGCTGAGTGTGGGATAGAGCCAGAGAGAAAGAGAGAGAGCTGGTACTGCTCCAGTGGTGTCGGATTCGCAGAAGCATGTGAAAGAGGAGAAGCGGAAGCCTTATATTTTAATATCCATCCCTATAGGGCTGGTGTGTCTGAATCAGAGAGGGAGGGATGGAACAAATGTCCACGGTGTTCAGACGCAGGCACACGCCACGGACCACATACTGTACTGCTGATTGAGCTTCTGTGGGAGTTTCTGTGGGAGTGTGTACGTGTATGCGGGTATGTGTGTGTGTGTGTGTGTGTTTGTGTGCGTGTGTGTTTGTGTGTGTGTGTGTGTGTGTGTGTTTGTGTGTGTGTGTGTGTGTGTGTGTGTGTGTGTGTGTGTGTGTGGGGGTGTGTGTGTGTGTGTGTGTGTGTATGTGTGTGTGTGGATGCACGTGCATGCCCAAGAGCGTTTCCTAGTATGTGTGGAGAAAATCCAGAGAAGGAAGTGAGAGAGGACGGATGGAGAGATGTATAGATTCAAATATATATTAATATATACGCTACTTAAAGAATGTCAACACTTATTACCAAAGTTACAACTTATAACGTATACAAGTAAATTCAAAGCCATTCAGAAGCCGATTACGCTTTTTGGGGAAGAGGAAACATCTGGAGATTTAGTAGGAATATGATATGAATCACAACAGATGGAAACAATTGTGTTTTAGATCCTAGTTAGTGATACAAGACCGTGAGATCTCTAAGGACTTGTTCTCTTCATTAGATAGATAATACGTTATGTTGGGATTTCAATGTTTTTCTTTTGTGGGTTCTTTTTTTTGGGGATCTTTTTGGTTTGAATGACTAATGAGATTAAAGCACACTGGAGTGAATGAGTACATATGGAGGCTGTTGAAAATATAGTTCCATCCTGCGTAAGATCTAATTTCCTTAGACCTTATGTTTTCTTGTGCCGTGTCTTCCCCGCACACAGAGGGATAGACTTTGAGTGGAGCCCCGGCAATAATGCCACTACTCAGCACTCAAGGTCCCTCAAGGTCAAGATGGAGGTCAGAGTGACCAGGGGAGGCTTGCGTAACAAGACGGGGGACGGCCAAGAACCTCTGTATTGTTAACCTCACACTACCCTTGTTTCTTCTGAGAGGCACACAAGCACACGCACACACAAACATACGCGCACACACACACACACACACACACACACACACACACACGCAATCCCCGTGACTCAACCTCA
>NC_136951.1:3302086-3303718 GCF_949987615.1 Pollachius pollachius | reverse complement strand
AGCGGGATGCTGTGATGAGGAACAATAGTGTTCACAATGTAAGCATCGTTCACGTTGCAAACGAGTTTATAAGTTCTACGTTAAGGTTCATTTACACAAACAAAGCACTTTAGTCATTTACCAATTCAAAGAAAAAGGATTTATTCGGCTTTTGTTCCTAACAATAGCTCTTCTCCAATCCATAGTGCACTCGTTGCCATAACGACGGCACTTTTTTTTTCGTAAACTAGTTTCCGCTGCCTAGGAATTAGACACATATACTGAGGTGCGGCAGACCGAACTGCACCTCCCAGAGGGCCGCGTGAGAGGTTATTATCCATGCTCAGTGTGTGTTGACTACTTCTGTTGTTGAGTGCAATGATCATGGCAAGCAGCTTAGCTCCAAGTTACCGTGGCCCCCGGGTGACAACCAGGCCCCCGTTACGGTCGCAAATGATGGCTGCAAATTATAGAATTGTTGTCCTATTGACTACTTTTATGTTAATGAGGGCTACTATTAACTCTTTAAAATGATATGTTTGGAGGCGCTAGCCTTCAAGAGGTGACGGGACTGGTAGGTGATGTTGGGGAACACTTGGCAATGAGCTAAAGACATGGGGCTTTTGTAAATAAAAGAGGGCCTAAAGGACTTACAGTAGAAAAACACACCAGTAATGGGAGCCGAGAATGACTTGTGAATAAGATAGAGACTTCTGGCTACAAGATGTACAAAAGCATTGTCAAATTCTCCATTGAAATGCTTTGCTAACCCAAGCTGTCTTGTAGAAAGAGATAACCAGTGGGCATCTTGGGATCGTTCTGTGAAAGTCTTGGGTCTCTTTGCGCAAAGGAAGACCCTAACCCTAACAGTAATCCTAAACCACGGCCCCACCACAGTCAGGCCCTTAAATAAAGCATTCATGTCTCAGGGCAGTAGGCCCTTCCTGTCTCCTAAACGGTCTTTAGACCACATTCTGATCCACTAGATCCTGTGGGCCACACTTTGAGAGGCTTTGTCTAAAAACTGCCCGTTTGGGCACACTTTCTTTCGGTAAGCGCTAGAAATCCAAATTTCGGTATAAGGCTTTCCCGAGACCCAGGGGATTGTGTGTATGAATTTCATCTCTAGCAATCTTGGAATGGCGGAAAAAGGGGCGGGACCTCCAACTGGAGAGTAAATGGTCATAAAACAGCCGGCAGTTTCATGTTCCCCATTTTCGGAGGAATGGAGATGGATACAAGGGCCTTAAGACATGTTAACACAGCCAGTGGCCACGTTTTTGAAGTCTGGGGTGAAAAGAAGGAAAAAGAGGATATGCCTGTTGGATGGGTAGGGTGTAGGTCTGGGAGGAACTTCCGCTCATGATCTTGCAAGGGAGCCACTGGGTGAGGTGCAACGAGATGGAGCATTAGCTGAGGCTTTGTGAGACATTTCTTGTAGGGCCCCCAAAATTGAGACTGTATGTGTCTTTTCAGACCCTCGTTGATATAAAAGAGACCCCAGGTCTATAGCCCACTTGTTAGTGACCTTTTCCCATTAAGTCACCTACTCATTGCCTCCCTTTCTGTAGGGCTACGGCCGCATCATTTATCATTCTGGTATATTTTAAAGCCCTCATTCATATAAACGACATCACCACCACGGGGGCGTGG
>NC_136951.1:3292086-3297086 GCF_949987615.1 Pollachius pollachius | reverse complement strand
GTCTTGCCTGAAGCCTGGGCTTTGGTCGTGCCTGGAGCCTGGGCTGTGGTCGTGCCTGGAGCCTGGGCTGTGACCTGGCCTGGAGCCTGGGCTGTGGTCGTGCCTGGAGCCTGGGCTGTGACCTGGCCTGGAGCCTGGGCTGTGGTCGTGCCTGGAGACTGGGCTGTGACCTGGCCAGGAGCCTGGGCTGTGACCTGGCCTGGAGCCTGGGCTGTGGTCGTGCCTGGAGCCTGGGCTGTGACCTGGCCTGGAGCCTGGGCTGTGGCCGTGCCTGGAGACTGGGCTGTGACCTGGCCAGGAGCCTGGGCTGTGACCTGGCCTGGAGCCTTGCTGTGGTCGTGCCTGGAGCCTGGGCTGTGACCTGGCCTGGAGCCTGGGCTGTGGTCGAGCCTGGCGAGGGTCTCGCTGGACATGGCCGTCGCAGGGCTGCCCGTCGGGATCGCGATGAGGCTTGACAGCTGGGCCGTGGTGGTAGCCCTCTCGGGAGGGCCGGGAACAGCCAGGGCGAGGAGTCCCTCTCCCCACCACCTTCATGGAGCATGGGGCTTTGGACGGCTGTGCTGGCAGAGTGGAGCTGGGCGGCTGCGGGCCGCTCCCAGGGGCCACCAGCTGGAGACGGCTCCTTCCCTCCCCCTCCCTCCCTTCCTCCCTCCTTCCCTCCCCCTCCCTCCCTTCCTCCCTCCTTCCCTCCCCCTCCCTCCCACCCTCCCTCCCTCCCTCCCTCCCTCCTTTTGTACTCTGCGCTTCAGGCGATGTGCTGAAAGCTACTGAATGTGTTTTGGAGGTTGCCATGGACCGACTCTTTCAACTAACTGGCGATGGGCTTGTAGAGTGGGATGAGGCTGATGGGTGTGCAGTACCACTGCAATGAAAAAATAGTTGGATTTCAGTGTAGTTGTAGAACTTAAAGGTCTTATTAAATAGTTTAGAAATAGATAGACCATTAAGTATACTGTAGATGGATGTAGTGTATACTTAATGAAACTATCCAAACTATCCATCCATCCTAATTCATCCATCCATCTTCTCATTCATTTATCCATTCATCCATCCATCCATCCATCCTCTCATTCATTTATCTATCCATCCATCCTCTCATTCATCCATCCATCTTATCATCCACTCATCCATCTCCCTACCAGTTGGTGTGTTAATGGTAGTAGCAGTAGCATTAACAGGGCTCTTGATTCTCTGTCCTGACAGAATGGGTGGTCAGCTCGCCCTGTGGCCAGCTTCCGCAATACACTCAAGATTTACCTGTTCAGAGTTCACTTAGACTCTGCATAGCCTCCCCCCATACCTACTACTTATTGTATGTTGTACGTCCTGGCACTTATATGGAAATTATATACACACTTATTGTATGTCGTACTTAGTTAAAGTACTTAGTTGTGTAGCATCTTATCCTATCTATCTCTGTTGTATACGGGGAATGGGTTAACCTAGCGATTGTTAGTGCTTTGCACTTGGTTCTATGAACATCTTTACTGTACCGACAGACATATATTGTTTCTCTTCTTCTGACAAATGTACTTATTTTAAGTCGCTTTGGATGAAAACGCCTTTTAAACGCCCTAAATGTAAATGTAAAATGATGCAGCAAAGCATGATGATGACATCAGTTAGGACATTATCATTTCAAAGTAAAAGCCTTGAGGTGTGTTTGGAGATGTCTGGTCCTTTAAAAGCATCTTCCATACCCCCTTAGTCCTTTTAGAACTGGGACATAAACAGAAAATACAGGATGTCCATCACAGCTAAGTTCATAATGCAATGAAATTTCTAAAATATGATTTTGTGTATTTTTTATCATTTGGGTACTCATTGTCAGTTTAAGTTTTTAATTAGTAGACAATCCTAAAATAACATCACACGCATATGCACCTCAGGCACTATTACCAATACTAACTCAAAGTGGCTATTGAACAGTTCTGCTACTGATACTGACTACATTTCTAGTGCCTTACTGACATAACCTTACCCACTTACCTGTCTTTCCCTTTTGTATCGCCAATATATTGGTACAATAATATCGGTTGAATGCATTCCATTCATTGTAAAAACAACAACTAGATACCAAAGACCACATTGCATAATCAGTCCTTTGTCCCTCTTTATGAACTAAATAATCATAAATATTAAATTTATTACAAAGCAAGTGTAAAATGATCTTCACACACACACACACACACACGCACAAACACACACACAGGATAAGCATGTGCGGTAATGCAGTCTCTGGGCCGCATTACCTCCCTCATTATGCATGGTTTATCGGCCAGTGGAGCTGCGTGCGCTAAGTGGACGTTTTATTGAGGAAATTGGGTCTGAAGATTGGACCCAGCCCAACGCGGTGCTCTGCGTAATGTCCCTGTTGTGCATAATGTCTCTTGGCCCGTTTCCGTGACCCTCGATAAGGCAATCTATCGCAGGGGTGGGGGGGACAGCCTGAGAGTTTGCTGATGGTGGTGGGAAAGAAGAATGTAGACACCAAACAAAGTAGATGCATTTCAATTCTCCAAGTATTGATGTGTCTCTATTAGTTTGGGACACATCATATCGGTTTGGATCAGGATTGAATGATCAAGCATAAAATACTTTTTTTTCATATGATGTCAACCTTATTCCAGCATGGATGTACTCTATTGGGTGGGCTGGAGGGTCTCATGGTAAGATAAGTGGGTTGAAACCCTCATGACTGTAGGCAGACTGCTCATTAGTGACATCATGGATTAACATTTACATTTAGGGCATTTAGCAGACGCTTTTATCCAAAGAGACTTATAATAAGTGCATTTGTCAGAACGAGAAAAAACAACATATCGCTGTCAGTACAATAAGGGTGGTCATAGAACCAGGTGCAAAGCGCCAACAATCACTAGGTTAACCAATTCCCTGTATGCAACAAAGATAGCAAGGACAAGATGCTACACAACTAAGTACTATAACTAAGTACGACATACAATAAGTGCGTGCATTAAGTGCCATCCAAACCATGGATCAAGTGGAGGAAGGGCATGCTGGCCTTCTAAACACCTTGCTGTCTGGACTGCCCTGAGCCAGGGTCCGGGGGTGGCGGAGGAGAAAGAACGGAGACTGAGTCCCATCCGTACTCCAGCCTCTTCCTCCTGCCCTCATAATGAGTATGCAACACTGCGTGGTGTGTTTAGGGTCCACGGCCCTGTTGATGAAGGTTGAAGGCAGGCTTGATCTTTCATTGTTCATATTAAATAAGTCAGGCTTCCAACGCGCCCCCCCTCCCTCCTATCCCTAACCCCTACCCGGGTATGCGCACCACACTGGGGCTTATTGGATGTGAATACGGGCCCGTGTGTAGGGTTCCTTTCAGCTCAAGCCAATGAGTTTGAGTCCTTTTGAACAGGCAGCTTTACCAGGCAGCTATGACAGCTGGGAGGACCCTTGATCACGAGTAATTATCTAAGTGGACGCGAGTCTTCCGAACCACCAGGGTCACGGTTGCACTGCTCTTCATCAACCCCAGCGCGTGTGTGTTTGTGTGCGTGTGTGTGCGTGTGTGTCTGTGTGTATACAGTGTTTGGGTCTCTTTGTGAATGTGCGCTCGCACATTTGTGGGGTCATGTTCTGCCGTCCACCACTTAATGGCCATTCGGTAATTGTCAGTCTATGCTGAACTGTACCTCGGGAAAGGTCTCTCTGCTTATTTTCAAAAAATGTGTGTTGTCCCACGCACACTCACAACCACACACACCCATACACACACACACACACACACACACACACACCCCACACACACACACAGACAGACACACACACACACACAACCCCAACACACACACACACACACACACACACACACACACAACCACATACACACACACACACACACACACACACACACACACACACACACCCACAAACACACACCCCCCCCACACACAGACAAACACACACGCACACTGTTGTGTGACACGTCTTTAATAAAGCCGAAGCCACTGAAGGTTTATGAAAGAGTTTTCCATCCCAGCAGTACAATAGATCATCATTACACTTGAATTCAAAACGCTTGCATCATCTCCGAGGAAACGCCATGCGCTTGATGATGATGTCCTGTATTCTCTCCAGGCCACTAAGAGTAGTCTTAACAAACCACAGCAGACTATCAATATTTCACACTGGAAATTAGCAGTAACAGATGATTTAAAACTGCGGCAAGTGTGATTTCTTGCTGACATTTTTCTCCAAAACATATCTTAACTTAGACAGACCAACCCAGTCTAGGCAAGGCAAGGCAAGGCCAGGCAAGACAACTTTATTTATGTAGCACTTTTCATACACGAGGCAAACTCAGAGTGCTTCACATAGAAATATTATCATATTAAAATAAAATATTTACATAAAATAGATACGTAAGAGAAAATAAAGGAAAAGTCTACTGTGAGTGAGTTTCATGCAAGTAAGTTACCTGTACGCAAGAGCGCATGTAGGCCTTCTGTATGTTTTTTACAGCTTTCTTTGTGTGTCTATATGTGTGTGTGCACACACAAAATGGCATGTTTGAGTGTGTGTGACTGTTTGCATGTGTGTGTGTGTGTGTGTGTGTGTGTGTGTGTGTGTGTGTGTGTGTGCGTGTGTGTGTGTGTTTGCATGTTTGTTTGTGTGCGTGTGTGTGTTTCAGTTTTCAAATAAAATAAGCTATTGTACAAAAATGATGTGAGGATCTGTTGGCTCCAAAAAGTCTTCCCCAGAATGGTGACCTGGCTCATACATGTCCAACAGTACACTCTGGGAGGGACTGTCTATGTTAAGTAGTAGGCTTTTACTACCACATCCAATAGGGGAGAACACATCACAGCATAATCGAGAGTTATTATAGAGAATATGAGAATCTCTCTCTGACCTCGATTCACTGACAGCGATGTGGTAGAATAAATACAAATAGATTGTTCTGCGAATTGACGCAGCAATCTGGTGTTTGCGACATCAATTCTTCACTTGGACTTACTCTTCAAATTTCTAGG
>NC_136951.1:3279586-3289586 GCF_949987615.1 Pollachius pollachius | reverse complement strand
GAGGAATATTAACACAGAGGGTCCAAAGCTAGGGATGACCACCAAACACCTACTAAACAGAGTCCCTGATGCGTCTATGACCGCCTAATTTCACCTTCTGTTACATTGGAGTATAAACTTTATAACACTTTATAATGTGCACTGTTTCAGCAATGAGTAATTACCCTTCACCAACGGATGAATCCCAATGAGTATTTAGAAGCAGATTTGCCTCTGGAATCATAATTATGTATTGCAACATGATTTCTACTAGCAGCACATTATCATTACAGCAAATGGAAAATTAGACCTTTGCTTTGACAAGGTCAGCCTCGGTTGAACAGAGTAATCCTGGGCTTCACTGATGTCTGACACCCCGTGGTGTCGGAGATGACATGTACTTTGAGAGAACCCTTTTCCATTCAGAATTGTGTATTATGAAGGTTGTGCACCTGGCCCTATATAAACAAACATAGCAATAATGATTTATTTGTGTTGTTGCACACAAAGTCTAGTTAGTCTATAGTTTGAATTCTATTGTATTATTGGTAGTTGGGTGTGTTTAGTTGGCTGATGGTTCTCCAAAAGATTATGAAATGATAAAAGCAGTCTTTTATTCTCAAACCGGTGTGCAGATGTATGCTGATGAAACTACTTAAGTACACAATCTAAACAACTTCTTCTGCCCACACCAAAGGGAAGGAACCGTCAGCATAAAGGAAGGTAGCATTGGTGAAATCTATTAAAGTTGTACTGTTCCTGAGTAAAGCATAAGATCTAATCAATCGATCTATTGATACACTTAAATACCTTATTGGAAATCCATTTATACATTAGGAATTGATAATGCGATTTATAATTGAACACATTGAAGCTGTGCCGTGAACACGCCCTCATCCCAGTGATCCTCCCTGTGTTGCCCAGGTGTTTGGCTACTGTCGCCCATTCCTAAACGAGACCTAATCAGTACTAACCTATTTGTGTCAAGTGCCAGACAATCATTCCTACCAGCCCGCCCACCATTTCCCTCCCATGACCAAATGTTTTGCCCCGTTTTGCTCCCTGCTCCTCACATGAACAAGTCTTCTCCTCCTCCTATTGGCCTGGCCCCTGTCTGCTCATTAGGCCTGGATGTGAGGAACAAAGAACCATCTGGGCACGGCTACCTGCCAGCCCAGGTGGGTCTCCTCCACGTGGAAGCAGAGCTAGCTAGAGCTCCTCATCACACATCTGTCTGCCGGCATGTCATTTTTTTGTTTTTTTTTCAAACTATGTCTTGCGTTGGTTTCTCTCTCTCCCTCTCCCTCTCTCTCTCTCTCTCTCTCTCTCTCTCTCTCTCTCTCCCCTGCTCTCTCTCTTTCTCAAGCTCTCTGTTGCTCTGCCACCAAACCTCCTTGTCTCAGATAGTATGCAAGCTATAGGCGTCAGGCCCTCCCCGGTCTGTTTCTCTCCGCCTCCACCTGTCACTTCTCTCTCTCTCACTTCCATCTTACCCACAATGTTTGCTTTCATCTCTCTTTATCTATTTACCATATTTTCTGTCTGGGTAATCTTAATTAGTGCTATCCCGTTCTCAGAGAGGGCTGTTCGGATGTACAGGAGGAACCAGGTCTTGATGTGGCCCTTGCCCTATGGAGGAACAGAGGAACATAGCAAACTGAAGGGATTTCTATGCCACCAGAATTAAATTATTTATTATTCAATTATTAATCTGAAGTTTGATCAGTGATTTTTGATTTGTGATTTTCTGATACTGTCCTAAGACAGTATGACGTACATGTAGTTATGTTCTGAGGTAGTAGAATCCATCTACCGTCATAAGGCAGTAGAACATACATGTAGTTGTGTTCTCAGGTAGGTCGATCTGACTCGATGGTCCTCCTGGGGGGGATCAGTGTGACGTGAGATCATTGAAGCCAGGTGTTGCTGGTGGACACATAACAGCAACTTCCTGCTGACTAAACCATTTCCTGGCAGGCTTACAAGTCTGTCTGCACATGCCCAGATTAACTGGGTGTGTTTAGCGCTCAGGGACAACTCTGTGACTACTGTGTGTGTGTGTGTGTGTGTGTGTGTGTGTGTGTGTGTGTGTGTGTGTTTGTGTTTATGTGTGTCTGTGTGGCCCACGGAGCCACCAGCTATGTCCGTGTCACGCTAATATGTAGGATCTTTATTATTTCATGCTGCCTCTCTTATAAAAGTTACTTTTTTTACCAACTTAAAATGCCATTTTCTGGAAGTTCTGTGTTTTAAACCATGCAGTCGTATGTTTTGGTGTTTTTTCTCCTGTCTGGCTCTCTCACAGAATTGATAAAAATAGATTAATGTTCCATTTAAGATCAATGGGGAAGCTATTTCTGCCATGCCTGTTTGCCAGGATGCTCTCTCTAATCAATGGCAAAGCTATTTTTTGTGTCTTGTCTTTTACTTCAAACAGCAACGAGAGGGAGAAGAAGTGGATGATGGACGGTTGATGGCGTTAAAGCATCCTGCTCAACTCTTACATCTCCAGCTTAAGACACAAGGCTAGCCTGCTTCACCTTGTCTACAATGACAATTACTGTGCACAATTGTATTCCTACTGCTATATTAGTGCTACTACTACTGCTACTACTACTAGGCCTAGACTTTATCTCTTTATCTCATTATCGCACACATGCACACTCACACTTGATAAATGGTAAATTGACTGAATTAAAACAGTGCTTTTCTAACAAGGGGGACTCAAAGCGCTTTACAATATCGCCAAACATTCACCCATTCATGCAGACAGTCACACAACGACGGCGGTGTCCACCCCGCAGGGCGACAGCCAGCTGGTCAGCCTTCAAAGCATTCAGGGTGAGGCGACGTGCTCAGGGACACCTCGGCACTCAGCTAGGAGGAGACGGGGACCGAACTGGCAACCTTCAGGTTACCAGCCAACTCGCTTTAACTCCTGAGCCACATGCCGCCCCAACTTCTACTACTTAAAGCCTGTATATACTTAATAATGGGCCTTTTCACGAGGCCATCCAGCAGAACAATGCATTCATTTGGCTGTGTGGGATCCTCCTTTAATGATCGAACTCGCAGTGAGACGCAATCATCCATGCGGTGTTGTTGACCAATCGCAGGCAGTGGTGTATTTGGGATGTGTGTGAACGTTGGACACACTGCTGTGTACGGTGTAGCTCACCCAAGGCTGACAGGTGAGACCGCGCCCTGCTGCCGGGGCAATGGTGCCCAACGCACAGCCGCTCCGCTAGCGGTTGGCTAGCATAACGGCGGCAGTGGCGGGAGCTCGCGGCGGCTCTGTGTTGTGTGTGTAAGAGTGAGACGGTTAATGATGGCTCACCCCACAGGCCGGCGCAGGGCTGTAGATGGACTTTGGTCGGGGCTGTTGTTGTGTTTGATATTTGTTCTTGTTGTCTGAGCCCTACCTGGCGGATGTAGAACTAACTGCAGCTCTCTCTTAAAACATCCATCGTCTGCGGCTGTCATCATCTATATGGATGTGTTTCATTCAAGGAATCTCACGTGTCATTAGTTCTGGATAATCAGCCATATCGAGAACAAAAATGTCTGATCATATTTTGGTCATAGGGCGATAAAGAGACCATCCTGATACCCACGTTTATGATTCAAAAATAAATATCAGTCAGGCATTGGGAGCGATATACTACCGAATATGGTTGAAGCCTTAAGGTGTTAAACTCTTCTCTGTTTAACTCTCCACGTTCCTCCCCAATACCCTGTGTTATCTATGTCTCTCTCTTTTAAAGTGAACTCAATTGTTTCAGGAAAATGAAAAACAACCTGTCTTTGGGCTGAGATTTTTAGAGGGGAGGAGGGGTGAGTGATCCTGATGGTTACAGCTCACGCCAACTTTTGGATGTTTATTTTATATCTAGTACCCGTCGTAGAGCGTACCAACACATTTAAAACGAAAAAAAACATTTGAGCACGGGTGCTTGAAAAAGATGGATGAAAGACAGAAAGTCATATTTTTCTCCACAGGTCAACATAGAATTAGTGCCTGGAAGACAGAACAAAGATGACAGATCAAATCTTGATTTAAGTTTTGATTGGGTTTTATCAAATAATGATACAATTGTAATGGGCCCTATGTCCCCCTCTATCTCTCTCTAACTCTATAAATGTCTAACCCCCCATCTTCCAGTTTCTCTCTCGCTAGTGCTCAACAACGCCCTGAGTGTCAGGGTGGGCTCCCGGTGGGCTCCCAGCAGGGGCTCCAGATGGAACGACCTCATGTCAGACACACAGTTAGAAACCCATCACCTCTCACTACGTTTTCCGTATCATTATTCTTTTTTCAAACATTCCTTTTAGCATGGAGAAATATTATTACAATAAAAAAAAAATATATATATATAGTGTTTTGCAACATTCAAACATTTCTTCTAACTAAAATACCACTAGTTATTTTGTTTGGTCGTATCCTTTCACTAATCCTTTTGTATTCACTTATTCTGCCCTGTTAACATTTCTCCCGGCCCCCGCCACAGGACAAACCCTCCCAAACACCCACCAACGCACACGACACACACACTGAAACCCCCTCCCATACACACGCACACTCGCCAACACACGCACTGAAACCCCTCCCATACACACACACTCGCCAACACACACACTGAAGCCTCCCCTCTCCGTCCCCCACCGTGTTTCCAGCTGCAACTCAGCAATGTGCTGGACAGGGTTTCATTTTCTGGCCCCCTGCCTTGGACCGGCCCTCATGAATTTTTCAACACCACCCTCTCGCTCCCCCGCCCGGCCCCGGCCACTAGAACAACGCTATTGATTGGGGGGGGGGGGGGTTAGGCCATCAAAGGGTTATAAAAGAGGTTAATATTTGAAACCTGTTCATGGCCATGTTGTTTTGTACCTTAATGCTCACCTCTCTCTATCAACCACTCGTAAGCAAAGGACTGACCCTGTGGTGAGTCCTGCCAACGCCAGGTCCTGCTGTGGGTTACAGTGTGTACATCAGTGAGGTGCTGGGATTCAGGAATAGTGGTTCCTATCTATGCTCCATGTTGTCTATACTTCTGGGCTCCCCAGCCCATTGGACCGTGTATTGTGTCAGTCAACACGAAGAAGGGAACAAACAGCCCAACAGCCGGGGTAGGGGGGGGGGGATGCTAATGAGAATATACGGAGGTCGTCTGGCCCAATATGGAGAAATCAGCATTCGTTGTCGTGACCACCACACTCCAAAAACTGCACTCTCATCCCAGCCCGCGTCATAATTGATGTGCATCTCGTTAGGTATTTTTAGGGTGTTTATCCAGGGGAGTCGGCTGCTTACAGTATAGCTATTTGAAGAACAAAAGAGTAATAAACAACCTCCCAGCTCCATTATCCACAGGAAGACTAATAAATGAAATAAATGAGAACCAAAAATGGTTTGAACTCGTCCCGTTCAGGACAGAGAGATGTTTCTACTGTGAGCCGTCAGGGTTGTACTGCAGCATGAGGCCCTTCAGGACTGCTGCCGAGCCCCCCCCCCGCCGTCCGGCAGAGAAAGGGATTGTACTCTTTACTTGTTGTGGAAGTACCAGAGACCTCAGACGCAGTCTTTATGATTCATAATATCATCCGAGGTGCACATAGCTTTTGGCCGTGATATTAGATATAATATTATATAAATACCTAAATATTATATAATACTATTATTATTATTATTATTATTATTATTATTATTATTATTATTATTATTATTATTATTATTATATTGTATTATATTATATAGATATAGAGCTCCAGGAGTCTGCAAACTGCAACAATTAATTCTCTTCCATGCTGTGGTTCAGTCTGACAACTCATTGGTCAATGGGCAGCAGCTCATTTGCATTAAAGCTACAGACACCAGAAACAGCGCATTCTGAAGGGACTGAGGGGAATAGCGGTAGGTAGGCAAGTTTTATTTTCCAAAAGCTATTTCCAGCAAACAGCTTCAAAAACATGTTTTCTGGAACTCATATACTATTTTTACTTGTTGGGAAAACACCATAATATGTCTCCTTTAAAGGCTGGTCCTTCAGGGCCCAGAGGGCATGGTGAACAGTGTTCCCTCCATGGTGAGCAGTGTTCCCTCCATGGTGAGCAGTGTTCCCTCCATGGTGAGCAGTGTTCCCTCCATGGTGAGCAGTGTTCCCTCCATGGTGAGCAGTGTTCAGCTCATGGTGAGCAGTGTTCCCTCCATGGTGAGCAGTGTTCCCTCCATGGTGAGCAGTGTTCCCTCCATGGTGAGCAGTGTTCCCTCCATGGTGAGCAGTGTTCCCTCCATGGTGAGCAGTGTTCCCTCCATGGTGAGCAGTGTTCCCTCCATGGTGAACAGTGTTCCCTCCATGGTGAACAGTGTTCCCTCCATGGTGAGCAGTGTTCCCTCCATGGTGAGCAGTGTTCCCTCCATGGTGAGCAGTGTTCAGCTCATGGTGAACAGTGTTCCCTCCATGGTGAGCAGTGTTCCCTCCATGGTGAGCAGTGTTCCCTCCATGGTGAGCAGTGTTCAGCTCATGGTGAGCAGTGTTCCCTCCATGGTGAGCAGTGTTCCCTCCATGGTGAACAGTGTTCCCTCCATGGTGAGCAGTGTTCCCCTCATGGTGAGCAGTGTTCAGCTCATGGCGAGCAGTGTTCCCCTCATGTTGATCACCAGTGACAAACGATCAATACACCGCCTCACGGGGAGAGGGATTTGTGCAACTCGGCTGTATGTTTGTTGCGCATGTATGCTTGCATGTATGTATGTGTGTGTGTGAGTTTGCCCATGTGTGTGTGTGTGTGTGTATGTGTGTGTGGTGTGTGTGTGTGTGTGTGTGTGTGTGTGTGTGTGTGTGTATGGTGTGTGTGTGTGTGTGTGTGTGTGTGTGTGTGTGTGTGTGTGTGCATGTGTGTGCGTGTGCGCGTGTGTGTGCACGCGCGTGTGTGTGTGTGTCTGTGTGTGTGTGGGGGGGTGTTTGGGATGCCTGCAACACCTTGCATCT
This sequence comes from Pollachius pollachius, assembly GCF_949987615.1. Taxonomy (NCBI): domain Eukaryota; kingdom Metazoa; phylum Chordata; class Actinopteri; order Gadiformes; family Gadidae; genus Pollachius; species Pollachius pollachius. Next base: position 3,282,618 of record NC_136951.1, on the reverse strand, counting down.
GATAGCATACATTGCAGGTGCAAGATGTGCAAAGGCACCTGCTGACACATCATGGACCAAACAGCAGACACACGCCTACAGACAGCCCTCACAAGCTGACCTGATATAAGAAGAAGAAGAAGAAGAAGAAGAAGAAGAAGAAGAAGAGGAAGAAGAAGAAGAAGAGGAAGAAGAAGAAGAAGAAGAAGAAGAAGAAGAAAACTTATAACAAACCAGAGTTACGTAGCACCTCTCAGGAATCCCAAGGCCCTTAACCGTGGGAGGAACACTTGGATATTACTCAAAGAAGTCGGTTACAGGCTTGAATGTATGCTGATTCATGTATTTCTGTACATCAAAATAATAAATAATTAAGATACACTTGCATCATGTTGAAATTGGAAACTACACAATGCACACACAGCACACAGCGCCTAGTTGCTCTCCTGACGGTTGAATGCTTTGGTTTGACTTTTACTTGGAGCAACAAAACAACTGCTTTGCTGCGAGAAACGAATACATTCATTATTTCAAAGTACAAGATGTGAAAAATTTCTGGATGCTTGATATTGTGACGGTAATTATAGGAGCTCTGCTCATAGCATAAATCCACTGCAGCATATCTATTCAGGAACACATCCAAACGAGTGGTATTACCAGGTAAGCTTTCACTGACAACATACTTTTATCTCCCTGTGCATTTGATAAGGTTGTGTTAAGATCTTCACGGTGAATGGACCTCAAAGGCTTACAGGGAAAGCAACCCCCTGAGCTGGGGCCTCGGTGACACGTAGAACACAGGGCTATCATCCACACGTAGAACACAGGGCTAACATCCACACACAGAACATCCACACTGGACCCCTGAATGCGAACTCTCTTCTTCAATGCAGTTGGTCAGGTCCAGTAGTCAACACAGAGAATGGGCTGCATCCTTTTTTTGCCTCTTTTCCTTGACCTGGATGGAAAACGCCATGAGGTCAAGGAATGGCGTGATGGAGTAGTCATAGGACATTCAAGGACATAGGAAATGACAACCGCGGTGCTCAATCTGACTGAAGGTTACGTATTCAGGATCTCTTTCTAGAATTGGGTCACAGGACAGGTTCACCTACACCTTACATTGATAGGAATGCACCAGTCACAAATTACGTTTCTGTTTTAGCCGTTTTGTTGCCACTTTACACAAATGAAGAGCAATAGGAGGTGAGGCTTGACGGTTATGGTTTTATCACTTCCACCATAGGTGTGTCTATGAATCACAGGGTCAGAGGGCCTGCTTGTGTTGCTTCCAGACAGAACAGAGGACCTGGGTGGGATGTATAGAGCAGCCTGATAATGAGGAGGAAGTGAGGTCAGGTGAGAGTGGGCGGGCCCAAACCATGGAAATAGGCGGAAGGTTGCTGAAGAGTATAGCTCTATTCTACAGCCGCCAGTGCAAATTTGCACTTCATGGGTCATGGTAGGAAGAGTGATTTGCGTGATCATCAGTGATGCAGAAATAAGTATCAGACTGGCAACTGGGTGGCCACAGAACTTAAAACCCTAGCATCACTTGAGCCTTCAGACATGGCCCTACTATGAAACACCTTTGTACTGCGAGCGACAAGCCATCGAGTCCTGGGAGTGGCAGATCAAGATTAATGCGTGTGCTTCGATTTTTTTCTCCACATACAATATCGTGCCATAGTGCAATTTCATTGAAACCTTGCACAATGTACCAACCACCATTCGTTTCCAATAAGAGCACCCCACCGGCGCCTCCATACAGCCACGCTATCACTTCCAGCGCTGCTCAAAACGTTGGCGTGCATCAAAGGATTCTTTATAACCCTTTATATTAAACAAAGAGAATAAACTCAAGTGTTGAACTTTCTGCTACGCACCTCTTGGGTGGTCTCACTTTACATTGAAGCTCTGCCGTAACCAATCCAAGAATGGAACGAAAGCTGTTGATTTCCTCCAGACAACATTTATTTTTCTATGTATATATATTTTTGAGAGATATAAACACAAACATGTGCTTTAACCAATCATAGTGTTTCCTAAATTAAATGGGGATAAATATGACAACATCAACTTAACACAACATTTCAAATGTTACATTGTGGCACGGTGCCACTTTGACCTTATGTTGGAAGAACCCTGGAGTGGGCCATCTAGGGTGTCTGACCTCATCTCAAGTAAGCACGTCCTCACTCGCACAGATCGCTGAAAGGTGATTTTCCGTTATTTTTTGTATTTCTTTTAGATCAATTTACTCTTTGCTGGTTGAACGGTTTGGCCGGAATTCATATCTTAGGGCAAATTCATACGTGTAATTTCAATACGTATATACCGTCCACAGCTTAACTGAGGAGACATAGCCAAGAGGCTTAGTGTTGAGAATATTTCCAGCGTCCATCAACAGAGTATGCAGGACATCGGCAGTGACCAGTTGAGTGCCGAGGAAGCCTTGCAAGGCCTGTTGGACAGAAAGAATTTACCTTTCCCAGAGTCCGCCAAAATGAGGGGCATGTTGAACAAAATTGAGGGATGGAGTAGGTGCTATCAAGTCCTCTAATTGCCCCCACACCTCCATTGGAATTGGTGCCTTGGTTTGACCACAAAGGGAGCGCACCCCAGGGCAGTGAAAGGGTGGATAAACTGGCTTTGCACGCAACTGGTCACTGCCAAAGTTCTGCATACTCTGTTGGCAATCAACACAGCCATGCTGGTACTTCTGTATAGCCTCCGTCCCTTTCAAAATACAGATCCGCTGGCAGATCTCAATGAATACTCGTTCTGGACCGGGTTGTTTCAACCTTTCATCTAACCCCTGAATAAGGAGCTTCGACACTGGATGTTTGTGATCAAGGGCAATGTGGTGAATTGCATCAGGTTCCTGTTGCCCCCGCTAAAGCCTGCCTCCAACACAAATTAGCCCTGTAGGTCTGGATAGACTTTTGGAGAATGAGTGAGTAGGCGACTGGTTGACAGTAGGGGTCTCTGAGCCTTGAAAAGTGAGAGATCTTCTCCAAAGCTATCCATCTTTGCCTGTCTCCGATTTTCTA
>NC_136951.1:3264586-3274586 GCF_949987615.1 Pollachius pollachius | reverse complement strand
ACGATAATGTACAATAAAATATGTGCGATAACCCTAACCCTATAGCTGCAACCAACAAAGTAAATTCCTAAAACTCACAAAAGATGAACGTCTGCCAAAAATTATATACATTTCAGACCGTAACATGAATCAGTTCTTCAAAGGCGTTGACTGGCTTTCGTCTATTGGCTGTTGGCTCTCTCTCTTCCCCTCGCTCCCTTCAAATCTTCATTTCCCCCCCCCCCCCCCCCCTCCCCCCGACACTAGCGGTGCTGTAGCCCTCTGGGTGTGTGGGGAGGGGGTTATTCTGGTACTCGGTCCAAGGAGACAGATGGTAGCAGGGGGAGGAGGGAGGAGAGGGAGCCCGCTGGTGGAGGTGGTGAGTAGCGGTGGTGGTGGTAGGAAGAGGCGGAGGAGGAAGAGACTGGGTCCTGTTGCTGGACAGCCTCCATGCGTTGCCGTGGGTGACGGGGCCCCGGGTGGACCGTAGGCGGCCCTCCCATCCGCGCCGCCGCACTTTTCCTCGGGCACAGGAGTCCACTACCCCCGCCCATCTGTTCCTGCCATCGCAACTGTGGCAAAAACATTCCTGTGCACACACATACACACCGACATTGCACGAACACACACACACACACACACACAGACACACACACATAGGCATAAACACATACATACACACATACGTCAGAAACAGCCCCCCCGCTAATCGAGAGATGGGTTCAGTTACAGTGCATCAGCCACTCTCCCGTCTTCTTGTTCTCCTCCTTCTACCCGTTCTGCTCCTCCTGGTGTTCCTTCCTCCTCCTCCTACCTCTAATAACCCAGGCTGATGCTTCTTCCTCTCCTTCCTGACTGAAGCCCACCGGTCCTGCTTTGCTGCCATTGGGTGTCACGCTTTTTGTATCTGTTCATGAAGCATTTAATGCATCGTGCGCAAAGCATTCTGGGTGTGCATTTGACTTTGTGTGTGAGTGTGTGTGTGTGTGTGTGTGTGTGTGTGTGTGTGTGTGTGTGTGTGTATGTGTGTTTGTTTGTGTGTGCGTGCGTGTTTGTGTGTGTGGGTTTGTGTGTGTGTGTGTGTGTTTGTGTGTGCGTGTATGTGTAATCCTGACCTATTATTATTAGCCCATCTTCTCCCCCCCCCCCCCAACACACACACACACACGCACACACACACACACGCACACACAGACACACTATGGAAATTGTCGTAACCTATTCTGAAGTGCAAGCCTGGCACTTTAATTGCTGACATATGTCAGGACCTCAGACCTGAGACCTTAGACCTCAGACCCCCTCAGACCTCAGACCTCAGACCCCCTCAGACCTCAGACCTCAGACCTTAGACCTCAGATCACAGATCCAAGACCTAATACCTAAGATCTCAGACCCAAGACTTGAGAGACTTGTAGCCACGTTTCGATACGTTTCGATCGCTCAACAAGATGGATACATATGCCCAGAGGATGATGCATTTCGGGGACCAGTTTCTTTCCAAGAGAGAATTTGGTTATTTTTTCTGTCGAAGCATAAATCTTTTGCTAATCAGTGTGGTGGTAAACATGTGCTGAGCCATGTGCCTCCCAGCTTGGGGATGACAGAAGATAATCTCTAATGAGCCACGGTTGCAAGAGGGAGACCTTTATATAATTTATTATTATATAAATCCATATCAAATAAAAATGGAAAACTGAGATATTGTATACATATATTCTGACCATGCAAAATGTATGACCCCAATGCCATTGAAATAGACTACAATATTTCCTGGCAAGCTGTTGGTTTCTTATTTCAATCATTTTGTTGATGTTTTTTTTTTGTTAAACAATCATATTCATTCAATCATTCGGAACCAATAGTTGAAATAAATGTTTAAAACCTTTTTTTTACCACAGACAAAATATTTCCTTTCTCTTGCCCCCACCCCATTAGCACCTCTGACATTCACACACACCCACAACCTTCTGGATCCCTCTGCCACTGCAGGCGCTCCCAAGGCTTTGAGAGAGTTGGTCTGTGGCCATCTCTCTGACTGCAAGTTAAGCACAAACATCAGACGTTAAATATTAATGCAGTAATATGGCGTTGTTGGAATGCTGTCTTCTGAGCTGTAGGCTTCAGGCCTGCTGGGCTGCTTGTCACACTCTGCTGCTCACTGCACTCAGAGAACAGCTCTCTGAATGGAACAGAGTCTGCTCCGTAGACCAGCCTCACCCACTGGGGTGGTCAGGCTCTCAGGCTGGGGGCTTCACCCACTGGGGTGGTCAGGCTCTCAGCCTGGGGGTCTCACCCACTGGGGTGGTCAGGCTCTCAGGCTGGGGGCCTCACCCACTGGGGGAGTCAGGCTCTCAGGGTGGGGGCCTCACACACTGGGGGAGTCAGGCTCTCAGGCTGGGGGCCTCACCCACTGGGGTGGTCAGGCTCTCAGGCTGGGGGCCTCACACACTGGGGGAGTCAGGCTCTCAGGCTGGGGGCCTCACACACTGGGGGAGTCAGGCTCTCAGGGTGGGGGAACGGCATTTCTTGCACTTCTAGACGGTGGTTTGATGCAACCCTTTTGAATATATTTTTTTATTATCCTAATTATTATTAATTGTATTATCTTTATTGTAATTATTATTATTATTATTATTATTATTATTATTATTATTATTATTATTATTAAATCATTTGCATTATCATAACCACAATCATAATCATAGGAATGATTAGGAAATAAATATGGGTATATTTAGTTATCATCAGGGCGTTTTTGGCACATAAAACAATTTGGGATAAAAGTGAGAATGGGGGTCCGGGGAAGTCCTGGACCCCCTAAAAACCAATGGGGTACCCTCAGAACCGACAAGAACAAAACAGATCCCGAGCCCTTCCACAGTTCTTTGACAGTATCCAATCCACTTGGCCTGGAATATCTTCCCATTCCCTCCTTTAGATGTACCTTTGGACTCCGTTCTGTCGTTGGGTAAACAAAGACAGACTGTTTTCTGTCCGGAGCACCGTCCAGGTATTCATGACAGAATTATATTTATTGTTAACATCAACGTTGGCGGGACCGATTTGAAATCCATACGTGCGGCCATTAATCATAATAATCAATAGAGTTTGTATAGCATTAGACAAATGACTCTCACATTTAATCAGAAAGCAGTAAAAGAACGTAACAGGCGATACAGTCCAACTCGCTTTTCTCTCTGCTTGTAAATCTTCCAGCGACAGATGGCAGAGCGAGGAATCAGCAACACGTTTATTTTGTGTGTTCTTTAGTTCACTAATAATGTGGGATAATTGGACGGCCACTCTAGTACACAAGTATTTTTACATTTTGATTTTGCTCCAAATGCGATGTGTTTATCACATATTTTCTAATAAATTATATGTCGGGGTCACTTGGAAAAAAGAAGGCTTCGCAGGAAGAAATAGAAGGATTTAATTTTGAAGCAACTAAATACATTATTTGAGAAATCCGGAAGAACATTGATGCTTACTAAGATCATCGTGCAGACACACACACATCGACACACTCCCTACCTCCCACACAAACACACACACACACACACACACACACACACACACACACACACACACACACACACACACACACACACACACACACACACAGACACTCTCCCTCTCACACACACACACACACACACACACACACACACACATACACACACACACACACACACGTGCATTTGCAGCCTTGCTAATGTTTTAAGCTTCCTGTCTGAGACGCATTAAGTTAACCTTGGAGACGCCCTATAGGGCTGCACTGTGGAGGCCAGGGCTGCCATTGATGTGTTCTCTGCCTCCTCCCTGCAGGGAGCGACAAGATGAGAAGACGAGAGAGAGAAAAAGACAGTTGTCGATACGCTAACGACCATAAGTCCACCCTAGGATAGAGAGACAGAGAGAGAGAGAGAGAGAGAGAGAGAGAGAGAGAGAGAGAGGGAGAGAAAGAGAGAGCAGTGTTCTGAGATATGACATGAAGCTCATTTGGGAGGTGTGTATGTCTGCGCTTGTGTGTTCGTGTCATGTCTGCCCGTGTATGTGTGACTGTGAGTGTGTGTTTGATGGTGTGCGTGTGTGTGTGTGTGTGTGTGTGTGTGTGTGTGTGTGTGTGTGTGCTCGCTATATGCTTTGCGTAGTATGCATGTGCATCCCATTGTCAGTATGTAAATGTGTGGGTGGACACAGGTGCTCACATGTTCTGGGGCCTCTGTGAGGGGTGTGATGGGTGGGTATAAGGGGATGTGTGGTGCAGTCACAATGATGTGAATTCCATCGATCGTAGGCTTCCTGACAAGTGTTCAGTGATTTCCTGTCCCTGACAGAAATATGGAGCAGGTTCATCCATTTGAGTCTGAGCAGCATGAGGGCTCAGTCAGAGGGAGGGGGGATGGCCTGTGTGTGTGTGTGTGTGTGTGTGTGTGTGTGTGTGTGTGTGTGTGTGTGTGTGTGTGTGTGTGTGTGTGTGTGTGTTTGTCTGTGTATGTGTGTTTGTGTAGGGCCTTAGTTGTATTGTATGTGTGTGTGTGTTTGTGTGTGTGTGTGTGAGTGTGTGTGTGTGTGTGTGTGTGTGTGTGTGTGTGTGTGTGTGTGTGTGTGTGCTTGTGTGAGCTTGACTATACATGTATATCAGTCTGTGGGTGTGCTTGTGTGAGTGTACATAGGTGTGTGCGCGCACGTGCATGTGTGTATGTGTGCGTGAGTGTGTGTGTCTGTGTAGAGCTGTGTGTTTGCATCCTTGTGTGTGTGTTTAGGGAGGCCAACGCAGACAGGATTCTAATGAGCCTGGTTTAATCAATGTGTGCTTAATCAGCTATTCAGCTGCGCCAGGCGAGGGGTGGAGGTGGGTGGAGGTGGGTGGAGGTGCAGGGCCGGGAGGAGTTCATGAGAAAGTGCAGGCCCAACCATCTGACTCCTCTGCTGAGAACACGCTGCACTGGGCTCCTGGTTGAATGCAGATTTACATCTCAGATCCTCTCCAGCTCCAGGAAGACGGAGAGCTTTCCTAATGAGGAGCTCAGCTGTATGCTTTGCTAAACAGGGAGGGGGGAGGGGTGTGTGTGTTATTGGTGCAATGGTCCCAGTACCACTACAATAAGGTGACTGGGTTCACTGGTCCCTATGCCCGCAGGGACTCTCCTCAATTCACTCAGATTTGAATAGAAGCGCATGTTGTATGACTGTATATAGTAAAGCTAGTTAATTACAGTTGGACTACTATTCTGTCATTATTATGGGTATAATTATGTATCATGCCTTGTTCTATTGACAGGAAAGATCCTTGTCCGTGAGGGAACATCTATTCAGAGAATAAAAAATAAACCTTAACAGGTTCATTGTGTGATGCTGTTTGTTTACCTCCACTAGACACAATCGAGTCTCTCTGCAAAATTATGCAGAAAAGGCCTTTCAATCATTTACCTCCTCGCTAATCGCTGTCTGCGATGATTACATTCAGGGACAGGGAAGACATATTAGATTTGAAATTGATTCCTTTCAAGCCAATTTACAGAATATTCATCGCTCCTAACTGCGCATTTAAGCGTCTTAATTAAAGCCATTAGGGGCATAATTAATGAGATGTGCCAAAGGTTCTATGTAAAACACAGCGTCTTGTAGTAATGCGCTCACATCGTTAGTTACAGCAACAGGTCCCGATTCATTAGCATAACAAGCAGAGGACGTTAAATATTACCTGTTCATATGCTGTCATATGAACCACCGCGCTCACCTCACCAGCTCAGCCCTTCACTTCCTCCCAATCCACTCCCAGTAAAATACCTCTCCCTCATCTCCCTCATACCAACATCACCCCCTTACGCCTTTAACCTTCTACCGCAAAACTCACCTCTCAGCACCTCTACAAGCTCCTACCCCCACCTCTCAGCACCTCTACAAGCTCCTCCCCCATTCCCTCAGCACCTCTACAAGCTCCTCCCCCATCCTCTCAGCACCTTTACAAGCTCCTCCCCCATCCGCTCAGCACCTCTACAAGCTCCTCCCCCACCCTCTCAGCACCCATACACTCACCCTCTCAACCACCTCCCCCCCTCAGCCCCAATACACTCACCCTCTCACCCCCTCAGCCCCAATACACTCACCCTCTCACCCTCTCACCCCCTCAGCCCGAATACACTCACCCTCTCACCCCCTCAGCCCAATACACTCACCCTCTCACCCCCTCAGACCAATACACTCACCCTCTCACCCCCTCAGCCCCAATACACTCACCCTCTCACCCCCTCAGCCCAATACACTCACCCTCTCACCCCCTCAGCCCAATACACTCACCCTCTCACCCTCTCACCCCCTCAGCCCAATACACTCGCCCTCTCACCCCCTCAGCCCAATACACTCGCCCTCTCACCCCCCACCCCCTCAGCCCAATACACTCACCCCTCAGTCTTAGACAACCTCACCCCCTTACTCTTTCATACCCTCATCCCATCACCATCTCATTCCCTCTCTTCCTCTAACACTCCTCACCCCCCTCTTTCATTCTCCGTGCCCCCCCCCCCCCCCCCCCCCCCCCCCCCCCCCCCCCCCCCCCCCCCCCCCCCCCCCCCCCCCCCCCCCAGGTTGTGCATTAATGCCGTGTTTTACCAACTCACAAAAGGGCCACAACTCAATCAGTCTGCCGTCGTCGGGACCAGCGGCCTTTAAGAATGACTCTGTTCCCTGAGCTGACAGCCCGTTGACGGTAAGAGAGGCATTAATCACAGAGGGATGGAGAATAAGAAGCAAGGAAAAAATAAATGAAAAAACCCAAAACAAGCTGCTGTGGGGTGTGGGAGGGAGGTGTGACTCGGGCCCACAGGCTTTATTGGCTTGCACACACATGCACGCACACGCACATATGCACTTGCAGACAGGCACTCACACTCACACACATACAGAGGCACGCAGACAGGGAGACACGTGCACAGGCGCAAACACAGGGGGAAACACACATTTAACCCAATAGACACATAAACACACACACGCACAAACCAACAGTGTGAGAGGGTAAGGGGCCAGTGCATTGTGTCAGGAGTACAGGGCGAGAGCAGGGATCAAATCCACATTAAGGTCTAATCTGTATGGCCCGGGGCGCCACGGGGCCCCTGCTTGTGGGCCCTTATGAAGTGTTGGTATCATGCTGAGATTCCTCCAGGCGTCATAAAATATGGACAAGGCAATGAATAGACGATGAAATGATAGAAACACACATGAAATTAAAGGGTAAGGGGTAATTGTGAGACAAAACTTAAATATAAGATATTTTTTAATAATAAATAAGTATGAAATTTTTATTTTTTATATGATTAGGACATTAGTGTCTGGAGTGAGAGCAGTGGAGAGGAGGGTGGAGGGTGTGTGAGTCCTGAACCGCTGGGTAGGGAGTGGGCACAGGGGGGCGGGGGGCCGGCTACCAGGATCTGGGCGTCCAACAGAGCGGCTCCCAGAACAGGCAGCATATCTGGGAGATGAATGGAGAAACACACGGTGGACTGGAGAAGGAGGTTTGATTTCAATGCCAATCTCTCCTTCCCCCTTGGGAAAAACATCTTAGGGGAACGTGTGTGTTCCCAGCCACTTATCTGTAGCTTCACGACCTGAATCATCAATGGCGGCAAATCTATCACATGCCACCCCCACCACCACCACCACCACCACCACCACCACACCTCTCCATTGTCAAGGCGTAATTCAAAGCTAGCCTTGATCATCGTAGATCGTCACCTTTCAAGACGAGGCACATTCACGATGTACACAGCGATGGTAATGAATTGATAAAATGGTATTCTCTGAAAAGTGTAATCAAAATGATAGTTGTTGTCGCATGCTAAATCCGTGACTATTATTTCAATGGCACAAGCAATGTCTATGTTTTGCTCGTGTTCGAAAATACATCTAAAACTGACACCCTGAATGTATTTGTTGGCATATATTTGTATAAGGAAAAGGCTTTCTGTGTGTGCTGGAAAAGCCGAGTTGTCATCAGCATGTGACCAAATACGCCCACCAGCTCTAATGATGCTAAAACTTATCTGAGCATGAGTGCTTTGAAGAAGAAGATGAAAAATATATGTTTTTAACAAAAAGATGTGGAGGTGGGTGTCAGAAACCTGTTTGTGTTGAAGTATAAAATGTTTGTGAGATGAGGTGTATGATGTAAAGTGTGTGTGTGTGTGTGTGTGTGTGTGTGTGTGTGTGTGTGTGTGTGTGTGTGTGTGTGTGTGTGTGTGTGTGTGTGTGTGTGTGTGTGTGTGTGTGTGTGTGTGTGTGTGAATATGTGTGCGTGTGTCGTGCATGTGTGTGTATGTGTTTGTGTAAAGTAATGAGTCTTCCATCCTTTTTTCTTATTCTCATTTTAAAAGTAGCCCGGGCGTTTAACATGCACCGCGTCGTCTGTCTGTCAAATCCCTTTGAAGTCCTGCTGTGTCTCCCGCCTTTGAGACGGCTCGGCTATCATTAGACACTTTCAATGAGTCGCACGCAGGAGGATGGCGACTCCAACATACCACCACCAAAAGCTTTTTAATCATCAAGAAAAATAAATCTCCCTCTTCCTTGATTCACCGCCTCAATCAACTATTAAATTCATTCATTTGTCCATAAATATCCTGCTTGTGATTGGCCCAAAGATCTCCCATTAGCATGGTGTTGTGGTAAACCATACAGGTTTATAAATTCTTCCATTCCTTCTGCAGTCCATCGCAGCAATGCGCGCTCTGCAGCCTGTAATGATGTGCAGGAATCCCTCCTATGCGTATCATAGCTAATATGTAGAGAGCTAATGCGCCTGTCACGAGTTACAGAAACCCGAGGAGGCCAGCCTTCCGGAGCGCACAGTGTGCTGAATTTGAACGAGGGAGAAGACATTAAAAATTCTTTTTGATTGCACATCCAGCTGCATACGCGCACATAGGGATTCCTGCTTTTAACTCAATGTGCTGTACACAAGCACTTTGCAGTTTAACAAATATTCTTCCCCTGGCAATGTCTCAGCCCACCGGTGTGGTTTTAGTGTTGTTCCTTCCCAACAAATCAGACTACGAGATTCACGCAAATCGGAGAGGGCGGGGATATGCCTTCTTGCTACAAAGACAGTATTGACATTGTTAAGCTATTTGTTTATGTGATAAAAAGAGCATTTTGTACCGTGAACAAAGGCCTTTTAGATATCTTCCCCTGGTTGCTTAAATGATTCTGGTTTGGTAGAGCTGAAAGTGACCTTGCTCTGGAGGCGGCGGTGGGCTTTGGGCTGCACTAACACGCAGCGCATAAGGGAATACTGATGTTATTTAGGGCAGCATCTTAGCCCGGGTAGGAGTTTTCTCTTTTACTCTAGGTCTCCCCTAGAATCAAGAGTCCTTTTGAAACAGCCCTATCTTCTCATCTGTGAGCTGTGTTCTGAGAGCTCATTAGGGCCAGAGATCAAAGCAAGGGGCACTGGGGCTGTGAACTGGACACTCTGGGCTGTTTCCATCTCTTTAGCCCTCATGCTGCACTTTCTGGATCTCGGTGGAGGTGATCTGCATTCAGATCTCCACGCTCACACCCCTGCCCTCCTGCATGCATTTTCTTCTGCATGCACGGCGTTCGGCCGCATCCATCAGGGGATGTGATAAGAGCCTGCTTAAGGGAGTCTACTTTTTCTTCTCTTCTAATTGAATGGCAATTTACAAATGAATGAAACCTTGAGCTGTCTTCTTTAAGTGACAAACTGCTCCACTGCTGCCATGCCAAACATAGTGACAGAGACATCCTCAGCGTTACATAGTTTCAAATTTATGGGCATTTTCTTACATGTTCTGAGCCAGTTGTGGTCTGTCTCTTCAATGTAAAGCTAATTTTTATGAAGGGATTCATCACTTTCATACTATACACTGATTGGATTTAAAACAAGCCTGCATGAAAATTCTCACATGAAGCTGAAAACACAAGCCCATTAATTCAAAACTATGAATCGACGAAAGTCATGAGCAGAAGACGAGCCATCTGCCTGTGCTTCCATGGAAGT
>NC_136951.1:2624586-2632086 GCF_949987615.1 Pollachius pollachius | reverse complement strand
TGTCATTCATTCATTAATATGCCACTTAATTTAGGTCTAATTTAGATTTAGATTTCAGATTGTATTCATCTCAATCTAATATTTAATTCCAGTTATACGCCATTCATAAGCATCTTATCTGTAGTCTCGAGTGCAAGAAGAAAATAGTGTGCATGTGTGTCTGTCCTACGGTAGGTTGTTTTCCTGAAAGAGAGAGGGAGAATGAGTAAGGGAGAAAATATGGCAGTACAATAGTATGTGTGTGTCTGTTTCACTTTCTGAGTGAGTGTGTCTGTTTGTGTATGTAGGCTGGATTCTGTGTGTTTCTGAGTGTGTGACATTATAGAGTGGTTTAGCAAACAGAACTCGTATTTGTTGTAAAAAGCAGAACAACGGCATCTTTCAGAGTCCGGTGCTTACGTCCGATTTCAAGCTCCTGCGGTATTCAAAAAGCTAACATATCTCTGCAGGATCTGCAGACAAAAGACTCTACGACTCTCGAGGCTCTCCAGCACAGAGATCCTGTTCATCCTATAGAATGGAGTCATCTATGTATGCGTGCAATTAGAAATGATGATAAGAGATGTTGTTCTTAATATTAAATATCATAGCAACAACGCAGAGTTGGAACTATAATTATAGACCAACACAGATAGACATAATCGTAATTTAACTTAACATACATATTTATTTTTTCGAGGTATAGAAAACTGGGCTGGTTTTACCAAGGTGGTTTGCATTCAGAAGACAGTTTTGTTACATAGACATTTCCATTTTCAGCTTTTATTACTTTAAGGATTCACTATGTGTACAAAATGTGGTACAAAAATGTCCCCTATACTGACCAAAGAACCAGTGGTAACTCCAGTCAATGTCCAAACTATCCATTATTTAAAATGTAAAGGATATAAACATGTCCAAAACCCCATCCAAAATCAAGCATGATGGTTACATTTAAACGCTACAAACAAAACATTGGATGATGTCAACAAAATCTACAGATTGAGCATACAATTGCATTACAATGCATTTAAATGAGTCGTTGCTGAAGTTAAATGAGGAAAGCAAATAAATCTACATTGAACATTTGGAATCAATTTAAATTCAATAAAATATTTTTTTGATTTTCTCTTTTCTTTGAGAGCGAGAGATAGAGAGCGAAAGAGAGAGAGAGAGAGAGAGAGAGAGATGCTCAAGCATTTCCTTACACACACATACCAGCATATATCATGAATGCAGGCCATTTCAATATATTAATCAATTTATTGTCCATTATAGTCTCAGATTGTCACATTACTGTGGGATTAAATGTAATTGTTGTAATTGTAATAAAATATATATTGGTATTGCATTGTGTGTGTGTGTGTGTGTGCGCATGCATGTTCTTAAGGGTGTGTATATATTATACGTGAATAGTATTAAGCCCTATATTTAGATTGAAATGATCTCCAGTTGATTGGACTTTTGTGTGTGTGTACTACTCAAGTTATGTTTTCTATAAATATCTAGGTTAAGCAGTGTGTGTGTGTGTGTCTGTTTATGTGTGTGCTTGTGTGTGTGTGTGCAAGTGTACTTGTGTGTGTATGCATGTGGGAGCAGCACACTAACAGAAAGTAAGAGGCTTTAGATATGCCGATCAGTTGCTAAGCGATGGCGGTTGCTAGGCAGCAGTAGGGGAAGACACACCTCACTTCCTGTGTGTATGTGTGTCATGTGTTTCTGTCTATGGATGTGTTGTGTGTGTGTTCGTCTTTGCATGCTTTTTCTGTCTGTGTGTACACACACACTCTGAGTACAATCTAAATGAATTAAGGAAATATCCACATTCCACAGGCTGATATTTGTAAATGTGTAATGTTCAGGGTGTTCGCCACCCAGCCGAAAGGTACTGGGTTCGATTCCCAATGTCTGGGGAACCTGTAGGCTGCCAAAGAACAAACACCCTCTAAGTCATAAATGCTTAATCACATGTCTCTGGATTCACAGTAAGTCACTGTGGATAAAACAACTGCTAATGAATAAATCATAATTCTACTTCTAGAACATTCCGGACCTGAAGACTCAACTAATCCTAGTCCCGTACTCAAAGGGCTTCACCAAAACCCCATATTATACAACTCTTTGCAACCCTGAGCCCTCTAAAGGACCTAAAGCTGTACGTCCCCAAAACCAGAGGCAAGAACCCAGAGGAGGAACGCAGAAGAAGTCCGTCCTGGCACCATTACAATTCATCCCAAACCCATCTGTGTCCTCTATCTCCAGTCCGTCTCTGTCCTTGGGTTAAAGGGGTAGAAAGGAATTTTTGGCATAGGGCCTGATTCCCAAGTTAGCCTTGGTGTTCTTTATCATTGGAGACAGTTTTCAACACATTTCATTCAGTCCTTCTAGTTGCAAAGTTTGCTCGTGCTAGGCTAGCGCACGGCAACAGGCAATACTATCCTGTTAATAAAACAGTCTTACTCACTCCACAGTACACCCGAGGCAAATCAACTATAACGCCAGACGGTCGATGTAAATGTCTGTGTTGCTAGAATAATGTTAGAAATAAAACCAACCTTGCATTGCATTGCATTTTGAGAAACTTGCTGTGTCTCAGCAGCAGTGTTATGTTCCTGGTAGTAGGCTACGGCAGCGGCGGACTGATACCTTGGTTAAATTCCGCTGCTGTTAAGAAAGTAGTCCCTCAAAATGCGATGATTCATGCGATGCAAGGTTTGTTTTATTTCTAACATTATTCTATCAACATAGACATTTACATCTATAGTCTGGCGTTATAATTGATTTACCTCGGGTGAACTGTGGAGTGGGTAAGAAGAACTCTGCAACTAGAAGGACTGAATGAAATGTGTGAAACTGTCTCCAAGGATAGAGACCACCAAGGCTAACTTGGGTATCAGGCTCTATGTCCAAAATTCCGAACTACCCCTTTAAGCCTGCGTACACGTCACCTGCTCTCTCAAGGCTAAACCCTGGGGCAGGGGCCACGTCATGTGAGCGAGTGATATAGCCAACCCTGGGTGTGTTTTCAGAGACTCCCCTTCACCATCAACCTTCAACCATTCCGCTCAATGACCTAGACTCACATATAATTTGTCGTTATCAGAATGAGACGGTTAGACACGTTTTAATTTCTACCTTCGACCTCACAAGACACTACTCCTCTATCTTCTACTCCAGGGGTCGGCAACTAAGTTTGGCCTTGGGCCAATTTTTTTTCCAGTCAGTAGGTGGCGGGCCAGAACATTATCAAAGGCTAGTTCAAGGAATCGATTAATGAAAGTGCATCTGGAACT
Source organism: Pollachius pollachius (assembly GCF_949987615.1). NCBI lineage: Eukaryota > Metazoa > Chordata > Actinopteri > Gadiformes > Gadidae > Pollachius > Pollachius pollachius. The sequence continues at coordinate 2,628,814 of NC_136951.1, read as the reverse complement.
GCGACGCAGGCCCGTCACCTGGCTTAGTTATATGCCTACCAAGCACTAGATGACTCTTAAAAGACGTACATATAAACAAGTGTATGCCCTAATCACGTAAATGTCATGCCTGATGACGTTATAAACAGCAAAAGCGATTGTGATTATTGCATTAAAAAAGAAAAATAAGTTATAATTTCATAATGTAGCCGAGCGGGGGACATCCCGTTGGTATTTGAATGACTTTATTTGCTGATCTCGTCCCCCAATAACTCTTAGTCCTAACCCTAAATATGGAGATAAAGTGAAAACGTGGTGCAGTTGTCAGCCTGGTTGTCCAGCGGAGTCTGCCAGGTAAAAGTGTCCATAGAAAGGGTCTCATTGTATGCAAAGGCCACGCGTAAAGCCGCTCCTCCTTTCCTGTCAGCATATTTGGAAGTGTGCCGTCTTATGCACGCCTTTTTCGCTGCACGGTCTGCGTGTTTACACTGCCCGAGGTAAATTGCCTGCTTGAGCTAGCACCCCAATTTACCTTCCCGGACCCTACACACATTGGCAGTTTATTTGGTTTCATTCTGATATTAATGCGACAGCTCTGCAGTTCCGGGGGCTTGGGTTGAGGTGTTGCTGCACTGTCTTCACAGAGACAACGCAGCAATATCATCATGAGCAGTTCTAACTGGGGAGAAATTGAAATCCGCGAGCTGCTGATCATGTGAGAGAAGGTGATGCAGTCGTATTAAACAAAGACGTTGAAAGATGGTGCAATCTACGAGAGAGACGCAGAGGAACTGTCCTTACAAGGCTTTTGTCGGGATAAAAAACAAGTGGTCAGCAAAATAAAGAATATGTTGGCGTTTTTGCACTTGTAAATAGTTGATCGTGTTTGTAGCCTACACTCAGACGTGAACTCATTCTTGCATGTGGGTGTCTTCATTCATGAAAAAATAAAAACATTCGGGAATATGCAAATTTTTGTAAAGAGGTCTAGATTCCGTGCGCAGCCCCGCCTTCTCCAGTGAACCAAGAAAACCCGTGCCGTGACGAACGGGGGATTTTACCCCCTCGGTTTTACACAGGAAACTTGAGATAAGACAGTGAAATCGCCGGGCATGCCAAGCCTCGACCGAACCGGCTTGGCAGTGTAGAAAGGCCTTATGCTGGAGAGAGGGCAGTAGTGCGCACCTAAAAAAGTAGCCAACCATTCTTAAAACACTTAACACAACACATCACACAACACACACACACCACGGTGGGTGCTGACTAACTGCACACACATACACACACCACGGCGGGTGCTGATTGACTGCGCGCGCACAGACGCACATATACAGATACCATGGCGGGTGCTGACTGACTGCGCACACACACAAACCTCCGTTCCTAGCCTACTCACCGTTAGAAGAGCTGTCGGCAAAGTAGCCTCATCAGAGACTCTATTTGCGTTAAACAGCAAAGTCTCAGAGCTTGGCATCTTATATCTTGTATGGACTTTTGTCAACAGCTCCTGCCTTTCTCTGCGTGCAGTATCACACAAAAATACATATTGTTGGGTCGCCATGGTGTATATAGGCCTATAGAGGGGGGTTCCGTTTCATTTAATATTGCCAAATTTCCAATAACTCCCGCTCAGCCCCTCGCAGCTTGCGCGTGACCGTGACGAGTGTGTCTCTAACCTTCCGGGAGTAGTAGCAGGATTTGATACATTTAAATTCAAAAACGGTTGTGGAAGAAAAAAAAGTTCACTGTATCCGGCCCTTTACATTTAAGCTAACAGATATAAATATTCGATATTCCAAAAATAAATAAAAATAATATAACTTCTGAATAATCTGGCGGGCCAGATATTATGTCTTGTGGGCCAGTTATGGCCTGCGGGCCGCCAGTTGCCGACCCCTGTTCTACTCAATGTCTCTTGCCGAATCCGAGTCACCCGTCTTTGTTCTTGTTCTTCTGAAGTCCTGTGCTCCAATCTGTCTTGTGAACGATGTCATTGTTGATTCCGGGCAGTGGTTGCTTAGCGATCAGGGAGTTCCACTCTCACAACATCCGCATCCTTACCAACACTGATGAACTTCCTGTTGCTATAGTAACACTTGCAGAGATGTTGTTGATGCTACTCAGTTCCGTATAGAAGATGGGTCCTTAGGTCCTTTTGGAGGGTTGTTATGACTGGTAACCATGGATACAGTATGTGTTTTGACTTCTCTATAGTAACACACATGATCCTGCTCCTGGGGAAGGTGTGGGTGTTTCTGTGTGCGTGAGGGGCTTAAGTGTTTGCATTGCACTTAGTTTGTACTAGTACTAGTAGTACTAGTAGTACGCTACTAGTTGCATTGCACTTAGTTTGTCTGTTTCTGTGTGTGTGTTTCAGTGTGTGTGTTTTTGGGCCACAGGCCATGATCAAGGACAAACAACGTTTTTGACAGTTTTTATTTTTTATTTGTGTGTGCATGGATGTCATTTAGTTTTAGTATTTTTCAATGTGTGGTTGCTTAAGTGTGTCTTTGCTATAGTGTGTAATCAGTTTGTGCGTTTCTGTGTGTGTGTGTTACATCTGTGTGTTGACTGTTAAGTTACATTGACTGTACAAACATGTTTGAGCCTCCTGGTGTATTAAGAGTCTGATAGAGTTGCAGCATAACGTAAAGAACCGCTGTTTTCCAACAGTGTCAAGCTCAACGCAGAGAGTACTTCACTATTCTTTTCAAGAATATGTAGCTTTCCTGTCATTAGACCGTGATCTCAATAGAGCAGTCTGCAGTCAAGTCTGTTAAAGGGTAATTCCGGCGATCCCTCCGGATACTTTTTCATTGAAAATGTATCTACCGTAAATAATATAATAGGTTTGGCTACCGTAAATAATATAATAGAGACGCAAACAAATTTAAAACAGTTAAGTATCAAGAGGGGAGATTGTTAAGTTAAATTTGTTGGCGCCTCGCCTTGTAAGGCACAGACCTTTTCACACTCTTTTTTAATAAACTCCTGCTACGCTAACTAAGTTGTTGATGCTTCGTTTTATGTGTAGGGACCCTAATTATGCTACTGCAGAGGTTTGGTGCTATTTTGAGCTATATTAGTGGCTACAAAATGCTGATTTGGAAGCACTCGCTGTGCCCCTAGCCAATAACATGGAAGCCAAACATTGCGCCGGCCAAACTCTATACTCGATTTTCAATGAAAAAGGTATCTGGAGGGCTTATTTGATGGGTTTACATGCCAAAACAAAGACCCTGGGTTCAATTTTCGCCGGAATTACACTTTAATGTCTAATGCTTCCAACAACAACAAATGGTTGTGCCCAACATTTTAGTAATGATTCATTTCTGAGCGTGGCCAAGCCCATTGCTGGATCAGAAGGGGTTTGAAGGTACCGGGAAACATTTTGATTGAATCATGTCAATGAATTTTAAGTATGTTCTGTTGTGGATTATAGACGTTGGGGCTATTGTTACATTTAGCAGACTTTTAGCAGACACAGTTGTCATTTCCAGCAGTTACTTTGAGTAAGGGCTAGGGTTTACACCATCAAATGTTTTTACTGGGGCTAGGATTACTCTAAACAGTATAAAACATCATGATTAGCAACAGATTTTCCCAATAACCAAATTGTTCCAAATGTAAATGAATTCAGGGGTTGATAGCTTTGTTCACTGAGTAGGCAGCTGGTTGCTGAACCTCTCCATCGTTCTCCAGCCACAATCCTCCAGTCCACCCAAAGCCTTCTTGTCATTGTCTCTCCGTATTTCAACCTTATTTTCTACTTCCATGTGATAACCGATAACATACCAGTCGTCAGTGCCCTTTTTTTTCTTTATGTCTGTGTGTTTCAGTGTGTGTGCAAAAAGCAAAACTAAAAAAATAAAATAAAAAAATGCCTTGTTTTTTTAATTAAAAACAGTGAGTCACTAATGTGCCAAACTCGTTGAGTTCAACCCCTTCCTTCATTATCACTAGCACTAGCCTTCAATGATCTGAGCCTCACTGAGGGTGTGTGGGGCAGGAACCGGTCTGGTCCAGTCTGGTGAAGGAGAGGTGGAGCGGTTCGGCCGGGCGGGACGCCGGCAGCCATTTATAGGAGGTGTTCTGGTCGGGGGGGTCCAGGGCCCAGTCGTAGTGAGTCAGCAGATAGCTGCATGCGGTCTGACCACCCAGACACACCCACACACACACAATCAAACTTTTGTGTTATTGCTTCACACCATATAAAATACATTGTCCTTTCATTTCATGTTTCTTGTGG
>NC_136951.1:2454586-2622086 GCF_949987615.1 Pollachius pollachius | reverse complement strand
TTATTTACAGCTACAATGTGTAACATAACTATTACTAGTTATAGCTAAACTGCGTAGCTTTACTATATCTAGTTACAGCTACAATGTGTCACATAACTATTACTAGTTATAGCTAAACTACCTAGCTTTACTATATCTAGTTACAGCTACAATGTGTAACATAACTTTCTTTGTTAGAGCTACGATGTGTAACATAACTATTACTATTTACAGCTACACTGTCTAACATAACTATTGCTAGTTAAAGCTACTGTGTAGCTTATCTATATCTAGTTACAGCTACAATGTGTGACATAACTATCTTTGTTACAGCTACGATGTGTAACATAACTATTACTAGTTACAGCTAGAATATGTAACAAAACTATTACGAGTTACAGCTGCTGTGTAACTTAACTATTACTAGTTACAGCTACACTGTGTAACATAACTATTACTAGTTACAGCTTCACTGTCTAAAATAACTATTACTAGTTACAGCTACAATGTTTAACATAGCTATTACTAGTTATAGCTACTGTGTAGCATAACTATTACTAGTTACTGCTACGTGTAACATAACTATTACTTGTTATAGCTATGATGTGTAACTTAACTATTACTAGTTACAGAAACACTGTACATAACTATTACTAGTTACAGCTACACTGTGTAACAAGCTTTTATTCTCTCCATCAAAGCTTGTATATTTTAGTGTATTTTATCCATCTATTCATATAGTAATGGTTAATGTCAGGGTGTTAAAAAAAAACATTACCCCTCATATTTCCAACCATTAATTAATTTGATGTATTACATAACATATTGGTTGACACTTTTACATTCACTTACATCCTCTGTTTAGTCAGATACCTTCCACACCTCTCTGATGTAGAATCAGTGATACAGCAGGTAGCTTGGTAGGCATGACCCTAGCTACATGTAGCTTAGTATGTGACACGTTTCTAGCTATGCCATATGCTACTAACTATGCTTCATGTTGCAAGCTACAATGAGACAGTGTATAACATTGTGTTACTAGCTATGTGTTCTAAAGTTTGGTTTTCCTGTATCTGGGCACCCTGTGTGGGTGTTTAGGCGTGTCATTCAGCGCTTCAGTCGGCCTGATAGTGGAAAAGCACACATGGTGGGCGTGTACAACACACACACAGACACAAAGGTTTGCTTCACACTAAAGCTTTTCATTGCCATGTGCTTTTTTTTCAGAGAATGCCTGAAAATGTCTCCTATAAAGACATACTTGACTGTAATCGAACCACGAACACTTCCACAGGAAGGGTACGTTTATCACAAGAATACTCCGACATTTCTTCAGTTGTGAAGTACTTGATGCTCTCTACTGGAGGACAGAGATGAAGGTCACACATAATATGACACATATTGTGTCTCTGTGTGAAAATGTTCACAGAATAGTAAGGGGTTTGAGTTCCTACGCTGTGTGACCAGTGACCACCCAGACATTGTGTCTACCGACCGCAGTACGGTGTGTTCCAGGGCTGAGGACACATTTGTGTTCAGTTGAGAGAGTGTCGCAGACTGGAAGATACAGATCTAGAGAGGAAGGCTGTGGAACGGTCTCTAAACAGATCTAGGGATCAAAGTATCTGCTGCCAGAATAGGAGTGTGTCTGTTTACATCATACAATGTCACGATTACCAACACGGGTTCTCTTTACTTGTGTTGAGTTCACTTGGATCTATTTTAATGAGTTGAGAAAAATAGACTAATTACCCCCCCCCCCCCCCCCCCCCCCCCCCCCCACACACACACACACACACACACAGACACGGTAGGCTGTCAGGTGACCGGTTGCCATGGCAACAAGTACCTGTATTTGCCTCAGCCTTGTGGGGAAGAGCCTGAATGAGTTCAGTTCAGACAAAACATGAATGGAGCTGATGGATTAACTGATGAATGGATGAATTCATGGATGTGGTATTGAGAGGATGAATGAACACAACTGTACCGATTGACTAATGAATCAATGAGTGGATGAAAACATGAATGATTGTCTCTGTACTGAATAAGGGAGGCTTAGATCAATGAATGAATGAATGGAGCTGTACTGATCGATGAATTAATCCCTGAACGGATGACTTCATAAATGGAGCTAAACAGATTAATAAATGAATGAATTAACTACCTGATGAACAAATTCATGAATGGGAGGATGAATAAATGAATTCAGGGCTTTTGTTTGATATTGTAAGATGGCATGAGCTACAGAAATAATGATACCCTTAAGCATGCTGAATGTCTCCAATGTCCTACGCCTCCTGCAGAGGCCTCCTTCAACCCTACCTGCTCCTTAATAACCTCCACTGTCTGTGTGGATAAAAGAGCCTGCTCAATGACTCCCGATTCCCAAACAAAACTGCTCAAAAGATGAGCGATGACAATAGCGCTCCCTTACTACTACAGCTCAGACACAAAGATTGTCACTATGGCAACATCAGCCTACACTCATATCTCTGGACCTATTTCCGGGTCTTCCATTTGACCCGGTGAGTAGCACTTGTACAGCAGCCGTGTTACAGCAGTGTTACAGCAGCCCGTCTGACTAGCGTATGTACAGGCGTTCATGTTACAGCAGCCAGTGTTACAGCAGCCCGTGTTACAGTAGTGTGTGTACAGGCATCAGTGTTACAGCAGTGTACAGGCGTCGTGTAACAGCAGCGTGTGTACAGGCGTCGATGTTACAGCAGCACGTGTACAGCAGCTGTGTTACAGCAGTGTACAGGCGTCAGTGTTACAGCAGCGTGTTACAGCAGCGTGTTACAGCAGCAGTGTTCAGGCGTCCGTGTTACAGCAGTGTGTTACAGCAGCAGTGTACAGGCGTCAGTGTTACAGCAGTGTACAGGCGTCCATTTTACAGCAGCGTGTTACAGCAGTGTACAGGCGTCCGTGTGACAGCAGCGTGTTACAGCAGCCCGTGTACAGCAGCCGTATTAAAGCAGTGTACAGGCGTCCGTGTTACAGCAGCCCGTGGGTAGAGATGGACGAGGCTCACCTTCCTGTCCACCTATCGGGCAGGAAGTGGTCGGGCTGCTGGAACACTTCCGGGTCACGGTGGACTGCGTGGCTGACGTACATCACCACCTGACCCCGGGGCACGGAGAAGCCTTCTATAGTTGTGTCCTGTAAACACACATACAAACACACACTTATATATATATACATATGTGTGTTGATTGATTGATTGACTGACAGACAGAGTGACAGACAGACAGACAGACAGTCAGATAGATAGATAAACACACACACATATATACTATATATACAGTGGGGCAAAAAAGTATTTAGTCAGCCACCAATTGTGCAAGTTCTCCCACTTAAAAAGACGAGAGAGGCCTGTAATTTTCATCATAGGTAAACCTCAGCTATGAGAGACAAAATGAAAAAAAAAAATCCAGAAAATCACATTGTCTGATTTTTTAAGAATTTATTTGAAAATTATGGTGGAAAATAAGTATTTGGTCACCTACAAACCAGCAAGATTTCTGGCTGTCACAGACCTGTAACTTCTTCTTTAAGAGGCTCCTCTGTCCTCCACTCGTTACCTGTATTAATGGCACCTGTTTGAACTCCTTATCAGTATAAAAGACACCTGTCCACAACCTCAAACAGTCACACTCCAAACTCCACTATGGCCAAGACCAAAGAGCTGTCAAAGGACACCAGAAAGACAATTGTAGACCTGCACCAGGCTGGGAAGTCTGAATCTGCAATAGGTAAGCAGCTTGGTGTGAAGAAATCAACTGTGGGAGTAATTATTAGGAAATGTAATACATACAAGACCACTGATAATCTCCCTTGATCTGGGGCTCCACGCAAGATCTCACCCTGTGGGGTCAAAATGATCACAAGAACGGTGAACAAAAATCCCAGAACTACACGGGGGGACCTAGTGAATGACCTCCAGAGAGCTGGGACCAAAGTAACAAAGGCTACCATCACTAACACACTACGCCGCCAGGGACTCAAATCCTGCAGTGCCAGACGTGTCCCCCTGCTAAAGCCAGTGCATGTCCGGGCCCGTTTGAAGTTTGGTAGAGAGCATTTGGATGATCCAGAACAGGATTGGGAGAATGTCAGATGAAACCAAAATATAACTTTTTGGTAAAAACTCAACTCGTCGTGTTTGGAGGAGAAAGAATGCTGAGTTGAATCCAAAGAACAACATACCTACAGTGAAGCATGGGGGTGGAAACATCATGCTTTGGGGCTGTTTTTCTGCCAAGGGACCAGGACGTCTGATCCGTGTGACGGAAAGAATGAATGGGGCCATGTATCGTGAGATTTTGAGTGAAAACCTCCTTCCATCAGCAAGGGCACTGAAGATGAAACGTGGCTGGGTCTTTCAGCATGACAATGACCCCAAACACACTGCCCGGGCAACGAAGGAGTGGCTTCGTAAGAAGCATTTCAAGGTCTTGGAGTGGCCTAGCCAGTCTCCAGATCTCAACCCCATAGAAAATCTTTGGATGGAGTTGAAAGTCTGTGTTGCCCAGCGAAGGCCCAAAAACATCACTGCTCTAGAGGAGATCTGCATGGAGGAATGGGCCAAAATACCAGCAGCAGTGTGTGAAAACCTTGTAAAGACTTACAGAAAACGTTTGACCTCTGTCATTGCCAACAAAGGGCATGTAACAAAGTATTGAGATGACCTTTTGTTATTGACCAAATACTTATTTTCCACCATAATTTGCAAATAAATTCTTTAAAAATCAGACAGTGATTTTCTAGATTTTTTTTTTTTTCATTTTGTCTCTCATAGCTGAGGTATACCTATGATGAAAATTACAGGCCTCTCTCATCTTTTTAAGTGGGAGAACTTGCACAATTGGTGGCTGACTAAATACTTTTTTGCCCCACTGTGTGTATATATATATATATATATATATATATATATATATATATAAACACACACCTACAAACATATACATATATAAACACAAACATACATATACACAGTTTCTTCCTCCATTATCTTTAAGTCTCTTTCTCTTAGACTGGACAATTTTGTTTTATTTTCTCTCCTTGTAGCAAACCTTACTTTCCTTTTTAGTTAATGTTCACAAACACACACACACACACACACAAACAATAACTTGGTTCTGCTTGACGGCTTGAACCCTTTTTCCACGTGTTGGTGAATACAAATGATCTCTCGTTTCACTCTCCCTCCCTCCCAGGTTCTGTCTCTCCCTCTCTCTTTCTGGCTCCCTCTCTCTCTGTTTCTCCCTTTCTCTGTATCTCATTCTCTATCGCTTTCTCCTCCACCCCCTCTTCTATACACTCTTTCTCCAACTCTCTCTCCATCTCTCCCTCTACACCTCTCTCTACCCTTATTCAGAGCGAGGCGTGTCACTTCCTGTCGATGATGTCATCATTTTCCACCCAGCGCCTCTTGCCTGAGGGATGGCTGCCAGCCAATCAATCGCCACCCCAGATCGATTCCCCTTATTGGTCTGTTGCGTAAGCTTCCGATGAGGTCAGAGACCAACAGATAACGGCCAGGGGGCGGAGACTTCAGCCCGGCCAATCAACAACTAGAGCTCCAGGAATACAGGCCGCTTGTTTGGCCTGAACTATGGCTGTAAAATAGGGCAGCAGCATTTTGATACACTAAAAGCTTTGTATATGCTTATTAATGGGAAAATACGTAGACTATAGATTTAAATTATCCTAATTCTGTACTGTTGTTAAAATTGCAATCACAGTGTAGTGTGCAAAGTGTAAATTAAGTACAAGACAAAGGTTTTACTTTATTAATAGCTATAATGTCTTAGTGCATGAAATTCAAGTAGAGCCAAACTAACCACCTCTTAACTAAGACCACATAAGTGGTAAACACATGAGAGAAAATAGTAAGTACTACATTTTCATTGGCAATAGACAATAGTTGGGCGCCACCTGGTGGTTGTGAGTGTGAAAACGTTGAAACCTATTTCTGTCAAATGTCAACACAAAGATTCTCAACCCAACCTTATTGGCTATCCTGCGTCCACCAATGAAAGGAGGCCAGAGTCTCTGAACCTCCAATAGCATGCAGCGCAAGAACTCAGGCTCAGCCTTCGCCCTCTGCCGCATCTTCTCCTTGAAAGACGTAGGGAACGAGAGATAGGCAGAGAGACAGAGAGAGAGAGAGAGACAGAGACAGACAGAGAGAGAGAGAGAGAGAGAGACACAGACAGACAGACAGACAGACAGACAGACAGAGAGAAAGGTTTGAATTTGGATGGTCTTTGTATGTGTATGTGTATATTTCTTTATATATGTCCACATGCTGGGGCCCGCTGAGTGAGTGAGTGAGTCAGTGAGTGAGAGTATGTGCATCTATGTGCGTGTGTATATATATGTATATGGAGTGTGTGTGTGTGTGTGTGTGTGTGTGTGTGTGTGTGTGTGTGTTTGTGTGTGTGTACCTGCTGTGGCCCGCTGAGGGCCAGGGTAAAGGAGGTGAGAAGGGAGGCCAGAGCTTTGGGGATGAGAGCGGAGATGAAGAGCAGGAGGTGCTGGGAGGCGCAGACCGGATGGGGGAGGGGCAGCGACCCCAGGGAGCCTACCAACCTATAGACATACCCACTGAGACGTCAACAGAGCCACGCCCACTGAGACGTCAACAGAGCCACGCCCACTGAGACGTCAAGGCCTTAGGCCTGGAGCACCAAGGCAATGGTTTGATGCTCACCTTTGTGGTTATACCCTGAGTTATAGAATATGGTAATAGAAAGTGTTATAGAATGTGGTAATACAGCAGTGTTGCAGAATGTGGTAATAGAACTGTCTTATAGAACATGGTAATAGAGTGGTGTTATAGAATGTGGTAATAGAGCGTTGTTATAGAATGTGTTAATAGAACGTGTTATAGATTGTTGTAATATAACGTGTTATAGAATGTGATAGAATAGAAAGCTATTAATAAATTAATAAATAATAGAGTAATAGAACAGTATATTACAGACGAACAAAGAAGGGGTGTTTTTAAGGGACAGACTCATTAAAGGTAGGCTGTCTAGAAGCCAGAAGGTGAGGACCAGGACCCTGTAGGTGAAGACCAGGACCCTGTAAGTGAAGAGCAGGACCCTGTAGTCCAACATGTGAGGACCAGGACCCTTTAGGTGAGGACCAGGATCCTGTAGGTGAAGACCAGGACCCTGTAGGTGAAAAGCAGGACCCTGTAGTCCAACATGTGAGGACAAGGACCCTGAGGACCCGGACCCTGTAGCCCTACAGGTGAGGACCAGGACCCTGTAGTCCTGAGGACCAGTACCCTGTAGTCCTGAGGACCAGTACCCTGTAGTCCTGAGGACCAGGACCCTGTAGCCCTACAGGTGAGGACCAGGACCCTTTCACTGTGGCCTTTTGGGAGAAGGCGCCTGCACAGCACACAAAAACAGACTGGACAAGTTGATCAGGAAGCCGGCCCAGTTGTCGGGGCTGAGCAACAACTGGTCCAGCACGTGGCTGAGGCCAGAATGCTGAACAAACGGGGTTCAATAATGACCAACCCCACTCACCCACGCCCTGAAGGTGATCAAGAACTGCTATAAGGTTTTACAATGCACAAAAATAACTTAGGACTTTATTTTTGTATTTATCATTATTGTAATTTATTGTATTTTGACTTGCCGTCTGTGTTACAGCAGTGTATGGATGTATTGAAGCTATCTGAGGAAATGTGGGGTGATTGTCTGTCTTGAAGCTGCATTGACACTGTCATTTCCTGTAAAGGATATTACATTGATCTATCTATCTATCAGTAGTCCTGAAGACCAGGACCCTGTAGTCCTCTAGGTGAGGACCTACCCATGCTTGTCGTTCTCCAGCTTGTCCTTGATGATGTCCATCAGCCTGTCTCGGGCCTCCAGCGCGGTGGAGAACCCTGAGGACCACAGGGGCACCTTCAGGCTGACCGGGGCCGAGATCAGACCTGGGGTCACACCCACACCTCATGTTATGCATCGGTGTTGACGATGCCTTTATGGGTGTGTATTTAGGAGTGTGCATGTGTCTTAACATGCCAGTGTGTGTTTGTTTGTTTGTGTGTCTGTCTGTGTTTGCTTGTGCATGTGTATGTGTGTCTATGTGTGTGTGTGTGTGTTTGCATGTGTATTTGTGTATCTATGCGTGTGTATGCATGTGTTTGTGTGTTTATGCATGTGTATTTGGATGCATGTGTGTGTAAATGCATGTGTCTGTGTGTATATGCATGTGTGTGTGTGTGTGTGTGTTTATGCATGTGCATGCCTGGGTGTACCGTGCCAGTGCTGCGTGCACAGCTCAGTAATCTCCTGGTAGAGCTGAGGGTGCTCGTCTGGCCACACGTTGAGGAACAGACCCAGGACCAGTTCTGTCCCCAGAGCCTTAAACAGAGAGTACACACACTGGGGCTCACCACTACCCACACACACACATACACAGACACACACACACACACACACACAATATTGTATTATTTGTTTGTTTGTTATGTGTATTTGGCAATGACAGTAATGCAGATAACTGGTTAGGGTGTGTGATTATTGTTCTTTTTGGACAGGGATTCTCTCATTTGTATAATAGCATGTTTGGAATAATCATCCCATAGTTATAAAAGAATAAACCTGCACTGTGTATGTTTTTCCCATGAGCCGCCCCTAGTAGCTTGAGTGGTAGCTACAGTTATAGCTTTATATTTAAACATATAAAATAAACTACAGATGTTACATCGTATTATTCTTGAGAAACTTTCTAGCTTTGATATTTTTTTATGGGGTAAATAGCATAGCCGCAGTACAAAAGCTCCAAAGTGCATGTCTTACGTCCTGGCACTTATTGTGTATCGCACTTAGTTGTGTAGCAACTTATCCCAGCTATGTTTGTTGTATATGGGGAATGGGTTAACCTAGCGATTGTTAGTGCTTGGCATTTGGTCCTATGAACATCCTTAATGTACCGACAGCGATAAATTGTTGTTTCTCTTTCTTCTGAAAAATTTACTTTTTGTAAGTTGCTCTTGACAAAAGTGTCTGCTAAATGCCCTAAATGTATATGTAAATATAAATCTAAATCAAGGTTAAATAAAGTGTATTTTGTATTTTGTTTGTTACCTGGAAGAAAGAGCCTGGAGGTGGCGCTCACACACACTGAGACGAGAAATAACAAGAAGAACATAAATTAGGGCAAGAATAATCTAGTTAGAAATGGTTACTAGTAACTAATCACTTACTACCGGGTACTTTCACTTTGTGTTTGAGAATGGTTGCGACATGAGAGTGGAGGAGAAGGTTGGGTTTGTACCTGATGAGGTCATTGTTCCATGATTCTAGACACGCCCCCGTAAACAAACTGCTCAGAGACAGACGCAGCAAACACGCCTCTTCACCTGGAACGCACACACACACACACACACACACACACACACACACACACACACACACACACACACACACACACACACACACACACACACACACACACAGACACACACATTTTAGCTCTTCAAATTGATAAATAGTAAAAGCTCAAGACACGTATGTGTGTGTATGTGTGAGCATGTGTATGTGCATGGGTGTGTGTGTGTACCGTTTGTGGTGACGAGGGTGTCACCATACATGTTGGTCATCAGATCCGTTGGGTCTTTCAGAAACACGCTGGACTTCTCTGAAGAGGGGACAAACTGCAAATTAGTCAGCTAAAGGCATATTCTTAGTATTTAGCTTATCGTTCGGTCTCTTACAACGCTAATGTTCAAAACATAGCAGGAAATACAAACAATCTATAATGTTTATCTATACACTAACTGCACTATGGAACTTTTCTCTTGCAGCTTTTTACTTTATTAAAGAAATATCTCAATATATTGAGAATAAACCATGCCCATACACAAACTCAATCAATTCAATTAACTGTTTTATTGTGGATACAACACAAGCCCGCATGTTTCTAATGGAGAAACTGACATAGTGCAAGTTAAAAACCATAGCAGGAATCACAGTCCTTACCAATGCTATTATGCTAATGCTATTATGCTAAAGTTAGAAAAGCAGCGACGAGAACAATTGTGCAAGAAAAATTAGTGATTAGACCAGGGCCCACAGGGTCTACAGTCTGTGACTGCACACAGAGAGTGAGCTGGGGAGTGCCGTGTAAACAAGGTAATCAGTAATTAAACCCTGGAGAGAATGAAGAAGAAATCTCTGTTGTTCTCTGGTGGGCAGCTTTAGTATAACCTACTCCTTCTCTACAAGCTAGACCAATATACTGAGTTCCCAGTGCATGTCTTTTATTCCGGACACATATGCGGTTGTTTTGATGCAGTTTTTCCCATCTGGGATAAATCCAGCTGGTCTTAAAGATTCAAGTTTATAGTACATTATAAATCCACTTAATTAAACAGCTCAACAGCTCACTGCGTTTCAACCTTTCTACATTTATTTTTCTTGTTATAACCTGCTAGAGACCATTAAAACAAGAAACTTTTGTAGGATGATATGTTTACTTTAGACTTAAAGAACACACTGAAAGACACACACAACCACGCACGGGGATGAAACGGTTACCGGTTTTACGATAAACCGTGGTAAAATTCCGGATCAGTGTCCTACCCAATTCACGTGATGTCCCCCCAAAATCTGACTGGTTAGGAGTCTAAACAAATTAGCATATGTATGACAATTAGCATATTTTTTTATGGATTCAGGATTCAGATATAAGATTTGGCTCAGATTTAGCATTTCGCTTAGGATTTCGATAAGATTTAGATATAGATGTAAAAGGTATATTTCGATTTAAGATTTCGATTGATGATGTAATTCTTATTTTAAAAATGTGAACAAGTGACATGTAAATTGCAGTTCAGTTTGGAGGGGTAATTATTTGCTAAACCCAGAGAAAATTAAGCAAGGCTTGAGCTACATCTGGAACAAGTGCAGGCATTTTTTAGTAACAGAAATTTACAAACGGCCCCTATAAGAATGATTACAACCAAACCACATAACTCTTTCATCAAAACTGAAAGAGATGCACAAAAAAATGAAGAAAAAGATTCACTCTACAACCAGAAATTATTTCTAACCTTTGTCATTTTTGTCATCATAGTTGGGTTTGATCGCATAAATCCACGATAAACTGATAATCCAGAGTATTTTGTATGCAAACACAATGTTAACAGTCAATGTATTGTAGATATTAGCTCAGACAGGTTTCAGAGGAAACAGGTAAATTGCCTTCAATCAAGCCCTCTGATGGCTGTATGGTGCAGTTGATATTGTTTGTTTTGGTCATTTAATTATATTCAATAGTGGGTTCCAGTGTCAAAGTTGTACATTGGGTTCTTGGGATCTAACTGTTTGTGTATGCAAAATAAAAAATGTCAAGTATGCTTTTTTGTGGTTTTCAATGTAAAACTTGTTATAATACTGATAACGTGATAAATTGGAACATGTTAATCGCAATATAAAATGTTCATACCGTTTCTTTTCTACCACACACACGACCTGTTTTTGTTGAACTCCGTCTCTATAACTATCACTTTGTCCATTTTCATTCAGCTTTGTGAATCAGTGTGTGCAATGTACCATGTATAGTCAGGTAGACCAATCTCCACCTTCAGGTATGAGGGTCTCAGGTTCTGTGCTGCTGAGATGAACAAGGACTTCCTTTCTACCTGGAGTGCCGGTGCACATAGTTACTTCCACTCAGGATATACGAGACGTTTCAAATAAAAGTATCCTGGCACAGGACCTGGACTGTTAGAGAACCTGAAACTCAGGTGTGTTTCCAACCAGAAGCCTGGCCTGTCATCAGGTCCATACAAACAGTTTACTAGAACAGATAAGATAGGATCACGGAGGAAGGAGAGGGACTACGGGTAACATACAGCCTTCCTGGTAGCACTATGGTTATAACGTATTGGTTAATGTTATATCAGCCCTTCCTGGAACAGCAGTGTGAGATAAGGAAGCAAGCCTTTTTCCCCAACCTATCAGTTCTCTGTAGTTTGCTGACCACCTGCGGTTTAGTCACGGGCTACACAGATTAAGGGGTGAGTTGTTAGTTGAGGTATATTCCAAACACGTGAGAATGGTTTCCAGAAACAATATAACGACCGCAGTAAGTAACTGTGGTCGATATACTGGGTCTGTATTGTCAGTAACCACAATATATTATCAGTGTACTTTGAAATGTATCTCAACACACTTGACTTCCCCTTTTGACAGCCGCACCGCTGTAGTAACATGAGCCGCACGCACACGGTGCAAGAGTCCTGACGTCACATAGTGTGTTAAAGTGTGTGTATTAGTGACACACACTTGAGAGAGAGAGAGAGATAAGCTCATAGTAAGTAACAATATTCTTTAATGCTTAACTTTCTATTAAAATGGGCTATCTTTTTGCCTACCATTACTAGTAACTCACCGTGCAGCACCTCTCTGACTCCCCTCACACTCACCGTGCAGCACCTCTCTCATCCCCTTCACGGAGCACACCAACACGGTGGGCTTGTTGAGGAGTCGGGACTGAAACACTCTGCTGTTGTGTTTCTCCAGCCGGTGGTCGCAGAAGCCGACCGGGTCTTTATAAAACTCCAGCGACCTGTCCCCCAGCACCGGGTACCCCGCGTTTCCAGGTAACTCGGACATTATTTATAACCTGTAGTCTCGGTCCGGGTCACTTTTTCTGAGTTCCCCGGCAGTACTCGAGAAATCTACCTCGGTATGTGTTGACTCTGAACTCAAGGAGGAACTCTGAACTCAAGGAGGAACTACAAGATCCCAGAGCTCAAGTAGTCCACTTTTAGTCCGCCCCCTGGGAAGCCGAAGTCATCTACTCACCTAATGGATCGCATTTTAATTCGCGTCGTCGGTCCGGTGTCGCCGAACGATCGGTCAATTGCGCTCTTCCTCTCGCGATAGTACAACCAGATAGATTGAATCCATGTGTTGTATCGCGGTAGTTGGTCAACGGAGGCAGTGGAGCTTCTGGTATTGGTGGATAGAGATCCCTCCCAGTTTGTGAGGCTGCTGGTATTGGTCGACAGAGCCCCCGCCCAGTTTGTGAGGCTGCGGGTAATTGGTGGATAGAGATCCCTCCCAGTGTGCAGGTGAAGAGGTAGGACTCCCGTCTGCAGCTAGAACAGTGGTCATCAACCTTTTTAAGCCCAAGATCTCTGACCTCAACCTGTGTGAAAGGCAAGATCTACCTATTGAAGACTTGAGAAAAAACAGACAGCGCAGAATGTATTTCCAATTTAAGGCCTTTTATTGAGTCTAATTGTATGAATTACATGTAATTCTTTGCTCAGCAAAACTAACTGAAAACAAAAAATAAAGCCATGTGCCCTATTTCCCATTTATAATATTGTACAACTGTATTTGCACAACACACACACAACACAGCAAACACAACACAACAAAGAGGAAAAAATCTACACACTTGCAGTGGACAGATACTAATACCCATATGGAAGTTAACAAATGTATGATTCACATTTTAGAAAGTGGAACTGTAATGTGTGCTAATAAAATTCTCAGTCAGTGCAATTAAGTTAGCGCCATGTCCCATCTAAAGCAGCATCACCTCACAACGCCATCTAAAGGCAAAACTCTTGCAGTCATGTTGCTCAAATTAGTGTGATGGCTGTGACTGAATACTGTCAGTGAGTGCCTTGAAGTTTGGCTCATAGCTACAGACAGCCGGCCTGAGACAGTCAGTGAGGTGTTGGTCTGTAAGGCAGCTCCTGTACTTTGATTTGATTATTTTCATTTGTGAAAACGCCATTCCACAAAGATAAGTAGATCCAAAGTAGGCCCTCACTCATAGTGCACATGCAGTGAGGAGAGGATACTTCTCTTTGCTGACCAGTCCCCAAAAGTCACTTCTCACTTTGTCCAGCTGGGCACAGTACTGCTCAGGGTTAAAAACATCCTTGTTTTTGATGGCGTGTGACATTTTCTAATGGTTGGGGAAGTGGGTCAGCCTCTTGTTCTTTAGGTGTGTGGTCCAAACACCCAGCTTGGCCTTGAACCCATTCACTGCGCTAATCATGTGGGGCAGGTGTCTGTCCTTTCCCTGCAGCTCGTTGTTGAGTGTGTTAAGTTTTGCCGTTAGGTCTGTCAAAAACCCGATATCCAGTAGCCACGCATCATCGGACAGTTCCTCGTGCTCCTCGTTCCTTTTTGACAAAAAAGTCTCAGGCAGCAAGTCAACAAATCACTGCAACACTTTGCAGTCCGGTGACTCAACCACCGGACTTCAGTGTGGAGAAGCAGGTCTCCGTATGCGGCATCGAGCTCATCCAATAACGCCTTGAATAAGCGGTGCTGAAGCACTTTTGCTCTAATCGAGTTTATCAGTTTGACCACCAGTGTCATGACATGGGGAAAAAGTCCAAGACTTTCCCAACCAAGGCCTGTTGATGGATAACACAGTGATAATCCATGAATGCGGGAAATTTGGGGTCATTACATGTTCCAGGTTTCCTCTTTTAGAGGAAACCTGGAACAGTACTTGTGTTTGGTGGCATAACATGCACACACACTTGTCTTTCACCAAAGTATAAATAAACTCCTCTTCCCATTCTGAATGGAAGTTGTACGTTTTCGTCTTCTTTCGTGGAGCCTCTGCCATGCTAGCTATCACCAGAGAGGCGTACCGTAGCAACAGGCCAATATTGACGTTCGCGCCCCACGCCCTACTCTTCTTTAATCTCATTGGTCACTTAAATCAGACACTGTTAAATGCAGCGCTGCTACACAGAAAAAAAAGTAGGCCTCCAGAGAGGGAGAGATGTGCTTGCTATACTTATTATGAAAATGTATCATGCATAATATAGGATATTGTGTATTTATTTTTCTATTATTTTCGGGATCTACATGGAAAGCCTCAAAGATCGACCAGTCGATCGCGATCGATGGGTTGGCGACCAATACTCTGGAGATTAGTGATGGATTCAGTGGTTATTTTCCTGGATTCAGTTCGTGTCGGTCAGTTCGACAAGAAGAATCGTTCAGAATCGTTTGTTCGTTTGTTCATTCCTTCGAGTTTCCGGTAGCGGTGAATCGAATCATGGAATGCACGGTTCTCAGCTGAGTCAGTCAGACTCAGCTGAGACCAAATAAGAGTCAGTCAGACTCAGCTCCTCCCTTGTTGTCATTCTCAAATGATCGTGGAAGTCGGTCATCAATCAACACAACATTAAAACTTTAACCCATCGCAGCGGGATGGGGGGTGTAGTTGATTATTGGATGTTTAACATATCAGCAGCACGACTTGATTAACAATGATGGTGGGGGTCCTGGGTGGAGAACGAACCATGAAAGAGCGAAACAGATTGACGAGACATTCAAATATTTGATTAATCTGGCATGACACAGAAAGTATGCATTTATCATTTCATTGAATCTTATTATCGTACGGTCGCTCACTAAGCCTCTTCCCTCTTCACCACTCACAGTCAGTGAACAAACAGCGAGTTAGCGACTAGTGGGTCTGGGAGGAGTCGAGTCTGAAAACAAACGAGACGAACAAGAGAGAACATTCAGTTTGGTTCATTCTTCATCTGATTCGGTCGTGAACGACCCATTACTACGTTACAGCCTATGAACTACACACTGTTAAAGGTTGTTACATTTAGCAGACACATTTATCCAAAGCCACTAATAACGGTTCATGAACATTCCCACAACGTTGGTGGAGCCAACCACGCATGGCGACGGCCAGCTCGTCAGGAGCAGTCAAGGTGAGGTGTCTTGACACATCGAAACTGAGATAGGAGGAGCCGGGGATCGATCTAGCAACCTTCCGGATACAAGTGAACCCGCTCTCCCTCTTGAGCTAAGCCAACCTTTTCACATTGCAAATAAAATGTGAAATTACCCTGTTAAGGACGCTGTCATGTCAAATACCTTTTTGTTCGAAAAGGGTTTAGCGTTAAGGAAAAGGCATTGAGAAAAGCTGTTGCGCACGGATGGTTAATCCAGTGTCATTGCTTCTGATTTCTTTCTTTTTTTTTGATTGGGGAGGGCGACTGTTAAAACACAAAGCGCCTTTGTTTGGGTATGTGAAGTGCTTTATTTGACTTTGAAATTTAGGATTTTTAAGTATTTATCGAAGAACAGTCAGCGGCCGAATGGCCTCATGGAAAATAGAACTCGGGACAAGAACGATCAAGAAGGTTCCAGCTGCAGGCTTGGGCGTTTCCGTCATGACACAAGAACGCCGATTAGGCATTCCTGGTTGTGTTTCATCGACCAATAACAAAGTGTTTCGAAAGGCATACTGGGTTTCAGAAGGCATACTGCAAAGCTAGTTGCAAGGCATACTATGCTCTCCGTAGCCAGAGAGCCTGTCGATCCCTCTCTGTAGCTAACCTGCGCATCCACTTTTCTTTAACTATCGATCCATTATCTATCTATCTATCTCTAACAAAATGATTTCCGGAATAACTTCTCCGGTTTGACTTTACACCTTATTTACTTTGTACATTGTTTACTTTGCACATTAAAGACCAATAAAACACCAAATAAGATTTCAAAAGCTTTGGAAGTTTATTTACAACACTTTTTACATGGTTTGTAGTCAACATATAAGATCGATCGGGCGGTGGTGCCTGGGCAGCTGGCAGCGGGGCTCCGGCGGTAGACAATCGCGGGCAACAATCCCTTTCTCCTCCATGTCGCAGTTCATGTACTTCAGGGAGTCAAGCCAAAGTTCCTTTCCCCCAATTCCTTCTCAACCATGGCTGAGATCAGGGGCGATTCTAGGGTCAGAGCTTTAGAGGTGCTGAGCACTCAATGAGCCCCACTGCCACACCACCCACCCTTTTTTCACACAAAAACAAAAAATATTTCTATTGAAAAATAACTTCATAATTTTAACATTGGTTCAACTAACTCAAAAGATTTTATGTTTTGGACATTATTTAACAATTTCAAAGACGAACAAATATAATTTTTAGAATAACATTTCTTACTCCCAAGTTTTAGGGGTGCTGAGCCCCTTTTTAGGGGTGCTTCAGCACCCCTAAAAATGGGCTAGCCTCGCCCCTGGCTGAGATGACCACTACTATGAGTATGAGACTATGAGAACTTTGAATGCTGGAGGGGTCTCCGTAGTGATGGAGTTGGATTAAGGAGTCGTAGTAGTATACTTTGACATTTTAATACAGTTCAGCAAGAAAGGCGACGGAGAAGAAGAAGAAGGGGGCGTTTCAGTCTGCATAAACGAGAACCCCCACCACACGAGAACGCCCATTTGTGTATGCAGTGGGATGATATTGGACCGATCGGCACGTTAGTATAACATATTTGTACTTTTTGTACATTTTGTACTTAAAAATGTAAAATAAAATAATAAATAAAAAAATACATAAAATGTATATGTCAGAATAGTGTCGATTGGATAAGTACACCCCCCATATATATATTTTATTTTATTGTGTGGAGTCCTTATTTTTGCCATCATTAGTTTAACGGTCATTCTTCTTGTTATTTGTTTCATCTTAAAGTTGACATTGTGCTCCATTTATCTTACACAGGCATATAATGTAATGCATGAAGTACCTCATTTCTGCCACAGGGTGGCTTTGACCTATTGGTGCACTTTCTGTCCTGTGAAATATACACATGAAACCGACACATGTTGTAGAGCAGTATTGAGACATGGCGGACAGAACGTGTCATTAACAAATGTGTCGCTTGAATGTACATAAGAATGAGCTTGGCAAGGATACATATATGTGGGGAAGAGTTGGTTGGTTACCTCTGCCGCGAATGTTGTATCAAAGTGTTGCAATGCCGTCATAAGCAACTTCTTAGCAAGCAGCTAAGCTAATCTTCTCCCGGTGCCATTGAGTTTAATTATTCAAGTGTGCTACATATACAGTGTTTGATCTGGGTTTGAAAGTATGTGCAGTATTCAGGCACGCGGGAAGTCAGTCCGAGGGGGGGGTTGCTGAGAGAGAGTCTATATAATGACGTCATAATAAATGCTGCGCAACATCCATTGTTTACAGAGACGAGATGACGGGGGACATCACATTCAGGGCTCCGCTTTGAAAAAACACTACTGGTGTGTAAAAAAGACTAACTAGCCAGCCAACTAGCCATTTCACACACTAACAAGATGCCGATAAGCTGTTGCGGTCCGGGATTATACACAGCGTTATAACAAGGATTCAGAAGGTTATTTCTAAAGGTTTACAAAGGAAAGTGACAATAAAAGAAAGCCTTAATTTTCATCTAGAGTTACGAGTTGTCTAATATGAGGAAAGTGACGGTTTCTCCGTCAAGTGAACCGTCCGTCTTTGCTCTTTTTTGCCAACCAGTCTGTCCAAAACAGTCTGCGCAGTCATATGCTCCTTAGCTACTGCTTGTGACATAAGCACATTAATTGGGGTCCTTTTCAATGCCGCCAGCTTGCTTATGGCTTCTGTATGGAAACAAGATTTTTCATGCTCCCGAAACTTTTCACCTGCCTTCCGTCAATTGCCAAACCCTCCTTTAATGACGTTGCCACCATTAATTATCCCGTCTGCCCTGACAAGCTTTTTCTCTATTGCAGAGCAGCACACGAAGCATAACGCGGTTTCGGTTTCCCTCAAATAGTGTAGCCACGTCCACTGGCCAAACCAACCAACCTTAAATGACCGGCTAAAGTTCTCACTTGCCGATCGCCTGGCTGGGAAGTGAAACTCCTTTGGCTGGCAGGGCTCTTCACCAACAGAATAACTAGTTGTTGCGACTGCCGGCAGTTGCACGTTAGCCAAAGCCAAGATATTAGAGCGACCGGAGGGGGGTTAGCATCATTGTTGCCGGCGCAGTCGATATTAGGCTCGACCGGAGGGCGGGGGCTAGCAATAGCACCATTGTTGCCGGCGCCGTCTTGCAGCAATAGCGTCTGTGAACATGAACTCTCTTCCTCAGGGGTGCTGGGGAGACAGCGGGCTGCTGACAGGGAATCGGATGACAGGCTGGTGTTTTGATGAAGTTTTGCCTTCTTCGGGCCAAAAAAATCTGAAATACATATTTTCTGCGACATGTTGCACTTGTAACAAGCTTGACTTTTTGATTTTTCCCGCCGTGCATAGCATTGTTCTGCGTTGTGCGTCATAGCCAACGTCAGCCTACACAGACAATGTTCTAAATAAAATGAAATGATAATATGATAAATATCATAAAAAGGGTGGATGTCAATAATTTAATGAAAAATCATGTTGTATGATAAATTTGTTCATATTATCATAAGCTGGTGATATTAGGCTAGAACGGGGAGTGGAGAGAATGGTTCCACTGTATGATGATAACACTGTGTTATGTTATAAGGTGTTTATGAGTGGCTCACCGCATCACCGCCTTGATTAGCCAGTTAGCAGCTAATGTGGTGTTGCGGCCGCCATGTAAGGATAGTGGTACGGGCACGTGGCGGATGCCTTGACAATGAGCCCTTACGAGGGAGCCCGCTGCTCAGGCTGTCAGGCTGTCGGGCTGATTACTGCGGGATAACAATATTGCGTTTATAAAAGTTCCATGCAGCGCCATCCGGCAGCCTGAGCTGTGCGCACGCAACCTCTCACTCACTCAACAACCGCAACACTATCAAACTGTCAACGTCGCAACCGATTTTGTCTAGAAGGGAGTAACTGAGCGGCCCCTTCCGAGGTGGTACAGCCCAGGTGGGCCTTGAACTGCGATTGGTCAGAAAGACGTAACAGCTAATGACAACATTGAACTCTCGTGCAGGCTCGAACAGAGTGACACACAAACACACACACTTTTAAGGAGTTTTTTACCCGCTCCGTATCAGTGTTGTAGTTTTTCTAACGTGAGTAGTGATTGCTAGACAGCAGGTGAAAAAACGACAATGTTTGCCCCAAAAGAGCGTTAATCGTGAGATAAAAAAAATTAACGCCATTAAAATTGGTTTGCGTTAACGTCGTTAATAACGCGTTAAAATTACAGCCCTAATATTTTTGTATTATTCTTGATCTGTGGATAAAATTCTGGATGGAGGTGCAAATTAGGCCAATTCCATTTTTTCTGAACGATGTTGATATAAGCTGTGAACTTGTTGTTTTGGATGTAGCCTATGGAACATATTGATATGGAACATATTAATGGATCACACGTTTTTGAGGTTTCCTCATCTCGTTGACCATGTTGGTGTAAGGCCAAGCTGTCTCTGCTATTATCATAGCCTAGCCTAGATGATTGAAGAAATGTGCAGCCTCGACCTAATGGTCGTCATTCATTAGCTTTTTTTATTTGTTACCTAATGCTCTCATGCCTAATGTGTTCAAGCTGCGGACAAATGAAATAAACTTTGAATTTATTAAAAATGTTTCATGCTTTGTTCCGATGCATTTATGCTGAAACGTCTGCAACCACATCACATTATTTTCCAACCCAGTATGTGAGTATGTGAACCTTTTGGAATTTCAGTGTTTTCTGAATAAATTTGTCATAAAATGTGATCTGATCTTCATCTAAGACAAGGGTATTGACAAACATAATGTGTCTAAAAATAAGAACAAAAAAAATATTGAACACACTCATTCAACATTCAAAATGGCAGTGGAAAAAGTAAGTGAACCCTTTTTAATAACTGGTTGACCCCCCCTCAGCAGCAATAACCTCAACCAGGTGCTTCCTGTAGCTGTGGATCAGTTTTAGACCATTCTTCCTGGCAGAACGGCTTTAGCTCTGTCATATTCTTTGGAGACCTCATGTGTATGGCCCTCTTCAAGTCAATCCATAGCATCTCTATTAGGTTGAGGTCTGGGTTCTGACTTGGCCACTCCAAAAGGCGGATTTTGTGTTTTGGGTCGTTGTCCTATTGCATCACCCAACTTCTACAGTTTCAGCTTACGGACAGACATTCTCTCATTATCCTGAAGAATTGTCTGATATACTTGGGAATTCATTTTCCCCTCGATGATTCCAAGCTGGCCAAAAACATTATGTTTCCTCCACCATACTTTACGGTTGGGATGATGTTTTCATGATGATATGCCGTGCCCTTTCTACGCCAGATGTAGTGCTGTGTACTTTTTTCCAAATAGTTCAATCTTAGTTTCATTAGTCCACAAAACATTTGCCAATACCGCTGTGGAGTGTCAATGAGAGAGTGTAGATTTTATGAACGTAAATGGAAAAAGACAAACCTCCAAGTATTGTATTACATTTGGAAAAAAAATTCAATCAGCAGTAAAAGAAGCAAAAGATTTCTATTTTTCTAACTTGATTTTAAAAAAAACGTTTTATATGAGGTTTTAGATTCAGTCACCTCCTCTTCTCCCTCTTATTTTAATGATGCTACACAAGAGACCTGTGAGGAGTTTTTACAGTTTTTTAAAGAGAAAATAGATTTTATTAGGCATCAGATCACCCCTCCAGATAGCATTTTATCCACCAGTAGAGACATTTGTATATATTTTACCCATTTCCAACCTGTCTCAGTGTCCTTTTTATACGAAATCTTAACAGACATGAAAGCAACCACTTTACCATTTTATTCCCAGAAAATTTCTTAAAGAGGTTTAAACACAGTTGGACCCAGCCTTTTATCCATTTTTAATAGTTCTTTAATCCATGGTGTTTTTCCATCTGCTTTTAAGCATGCTGCAGACCAACCTTTTTTAAAGAAACCCAACCTAGACCCCTCTGATCTTAATAATTTTAGACCTATTCGTAAACTTTCATTTTTATTAAAAGTTTTAGAAAAAGTTGTTTCGTCCCAACTTTTAACTTTTATGGCACAAAATAACTTATTTGAAAATGTTCAGTCTGGTTTTAGAGCATTGCAGAGCACTGAAACTGTCCTCCTCAAGGTTACCAATGACCTGCTTTTAACTGCTGACAGAGGAGAGAGTGCAATTTTAATTCTTTTAGACCTAATTGCCGCTTTTGACACTATAGATCACTCAATTTTAATAAACTGTCTTAAATCCTTTGTTGGTATCAGGGACACTGCGCTTGGTTGGTTTACTTCTTATCTTTTTAACATAACCTGTGCGGTCACCATCGGCAACCACTCTTCATCCACAACCCAAATAACCTATGGTGTACCAAAGGATTCCATTTTAGGTCCTATTTTACTATCAATATATATGCTCCCACTCGGCCAAATTATCCAGCGGCAAAATGTTTCTTTTCACTGCTATGCAGACGACACACAGATATACCTCTCGCTGATACCCAACAATCAGAGAAGTCTGGCTAGTGTTTTAGACTGCATTAAAGGGATACTTCACCCATTCAGAACCGGCGTTCTATCTTTATAAAATCGCTATTGTAATATAAAAAAATAGTTTTTTTTCCCTCAGTCTAACCCAGTTTTCCCTTGGCCCAGCTTTCTTGATTAATTTTCTCCCGAGATGACGTCAAATGACGCGTTTGACGTCATCTCGGGAGAACTTTGCTTGCCTGCTAGAAGGGCCGAGGACTACAAACCACTGGTTCCGAAAATTTGTGAGCCCACCAATAAGGAATGAAGGGGGGCAGGAGCTCACGGATGAGATGAAAACAAAATGTCCGCCATGTTTCTTCACCAAAACAGCCGAAGTGGATTCTGAAAATCTATTGTTGGATTCGGACATTCAGGGCTATTAGTACGAGCCAGAATACAGCCAGGAAGAATTGACACAAATAGAGGAGGAGGCTGCTGTGGCTGCAGCTGAACAAGCCTTGCCTGTTGCCGAGGACGAGGAGCCGGAGCGCGCCGGTTTGTTCTGTTCGCCTATAGACACTAACACAGAGTCCCTGTGCTGCAGCGAATTTCAGCGATGCCAGTTTCTTCTAGAATAAATTGCTGTATCTGGCGAGGACGGGGCCATGTGTGTAACCTCTCACCCAGGCTTTACGCCTCATCTGAACAGTTGGGTATTGGATGCATATTTCCGGACCCAGAAAGTGAACTGGAAACGCCAGCCAAGTTTATTTTTTTACTAACACATTTGCTACTATAGTTTTAAGTCCCGGGGAACATGACAATGTAGTTATCCGAATGTAGCCAATCTTATTGGCAGAGCATAGGCTACGCTACGTTAGCTTGAAGTCTGTGTAATGTTGTATAGGCTACTCAAGGCCTAATTTATCTTGCTTTGCTAATGTAGTTCTCTTTCTTTCTTAGACAGTATCGGCTTCCTGTGTTGTCCAGGCCATCAGAGCTAATTACCCAGCAAAAGATGGGCAGTACCGTGGCTACCAGGAGACAGTAGATGCTCAAGATGAGCTGTGACTATTTTGACTGTAGCAAACGCACCCTACACGTTTTATTTTTGCAAATAGTTCATATTTTTTCATGAATAAAACTTTTCCAACTAACTAAAGTTAGCTAACTAAAGTTAGTTGGAGGATTTCTTACTTTTGAGCCAGAGAAACACTTTCTGCCTTTTATCAGGCTAGGATGAACCGATTTCAAATTTTTTTTGCACATTTATAATACATGGAATTATTTACTTCATATAACCTTCATATCTCCATCGGTGAAGTATCCCTTTAAAGACGTCAACCGCTGGATGGCCCATAACTTCCTCCAACTTAACAACTCCAAATCTGAAATAATACTGTTCAACCCGCCTACCACCATCACCAGTCCCATCAGCCTCGGTCCATTATCCAGCAATATCAAGCCCACTGCCAGAAACTTAGGTGTCATGTTAGATTCAGACTTCACTTTCATCCCTTCCATTAACAAAGTTGTACGGTCATGTTTTCTCCATATCAGAACCATTTCCAAGACTAAATATTT
Source organism: Pollachius pollachius (assembly GCF_949987615.1). Taxonomy (NCBI): domain Eukaryota; kingdom Metazoa; phylum Chordata; class Actinopteri; order Gadiformes; family Gadidae; genus Pollachius; species Pollachius pollachius. The sequence continues at coordinate 2,598,350 of NC_136951.1, read as the reverse complement.
TTTATCACAACCCGACCTCAAAAAATTAATCCATGCCCTCATATTCTCGTGTCTAGATTATTGTAGCTCCCTGTTAACCGGCATCAACCATAAATCACTCTCCCGCCTCTAGTTGGTTCAAAATTCAGCAGCTAGACTTCTCACTGGTTTTAACAGATTACTTCACATCACTCCTGTCCCAGCTTCTTTGCAATTGCTCCCTGTCTGTTTTAGAATCGATTTCAAGATTTTATTGATCACTTTTAAGGCTTGTCATGGTCTAGCCCCCGAGTATATAACAGACATGCTGACCCTGTACGAGCCTGTTCGCAGAATTAGATCTGCGGGCAGGGCCCTACTTACTGTTCCAAGGTGGAGCCTCAAGACCAGAGGTGATCGGGCCCTCTCCACCAGGGCGCCTCGACTTTGGAAAGACCTGCCCGCGGAGATAAGGCTTGCTGAATCAGTAAACTCTTTTAAATCACTTCTTAAAACACATTTTTATAGACTTGCTTTTACGTGACGCCGTCTTTTTATTCTTTTTTTTATTCTCTTCCTAGATGTCTTCCTAATTGTGTTACGTCAAAGCACTTTATAAACAATTGTTTTTAAAGGTGCTATATAAATAAAGATATTATTATTAGTATTTTGCAAACTTCAGGCATGCAGCAATGTTCTTTTTAGTAAGCAGTGGCTTCCTTCGTGGTGTCCTGCCCGTGGATACCCTGCTTGTTCAGTGTTTTACGTATTGTAGACTCATGAACAGAGATGTAAGCAAGTTCCAAGGATGCCTTCAAATCTTTGGCTGTCATTCTAGGTTGTTTCTTTACCTCATTGATGAGTCTTCGTTGTGCTCTTGGTGTCATTTCGACTGGGCGCCCACTTCTTGGTAGAGTAGCAACAGTCCCAAAGTGTCTCCATTTGTAGATTGTTTGCCTAACTGTCGACTGGTGAATTTCTAAAGTCTTTGAAAGAACTTTGTAACCCTTGCCAGCTTTATGTAAATCAACAATTGTTGATCGTAGACCCTCTGAAAGCTCGTTTTTTGCGAGGCATGGCTCACATAAACGTGTTCTTGTGCAGAGCAAACTCCAAAAGTTTGAGTGGTTTTTATCAGTCAAAGTAGCTGTAGTCGGCACCTCCATAATTATTATCTTAACAAGACTCCAGTTGTGCTAAAACCTTACTCCAATTAGCTTTTTTGAGGTCATTAACTCAAGGGGTCACATACATTTTGCACAAGCACTATGAGTTTTTTTTGGTTGTTCTCAATAAAGACATGAAAGATCAAAAAGATTTTGTGTTATTATTTTAGACACATTTTATATGTCAATACCCTTGACTTAGATGAAGATCAGATCAAATTTTATGATACATTTATTCAGAAAACCATGAAATTCCAAAAGGATCACATACTTTTTCTTGCCACTGTATATATATTTATACTTTTAATCAGTTTTATTTTCAATCGCTTTGGCTTTGCATGCTTACAGAAAATAAGGTTCAACAGGCAAGAAACCCTACACCCAACGTCTGTTTAACATGCTGCTGAAATAATAATTATAATCACAGTAATAAGAGGTTTTCAGAGATACTCTGTGAACACCTAATACTACTCATAGAACCAACTTTTAGGACACAATGCCTCCAGCGTTATCCTATTGAATGTTAGGGTCAACATAAACATTGTAATGCTGATGGTTACAACAGAGAATAGGGTTCAATTGGTGTAACTTGGGGGGCGGCAATGTGCCAGGTGTTCCATCCTGCGGTGTCCTGTGTTTAGCTATAGGCCGCCTTGAGCAGACGTCCTAACCCGACCTCTTCCACAGTGGCCTGGATATGAAGCTCAATAGATCTGAGATTAATAGAGTAGGCATATCTCTTATCTCCTTAGCTTCAACTCGCTCTGGATTAAAATTGGTGTTACTCAAACCGCTAGGCATAACCATGCTAAATAACATAATCGTGTTATAAAGAAATTGTTCTGAACAAAATGTTGTGTTTATTCAGTTGTCTATCAAATGTGATTATTCTGAGTACTATGTGATGGTACTGTAGTAGAGGCTGTGTATAGAGAGTACTATGTGATAGGACTGTAGTAGTGGCTGTGTATGGAGAGTACTATGTGATGGGACTGTAGTACAGGCTGTGTATAGATAGTACTATGTGATAGGACTGTAGTAGTGGCTGTGTATAGAGTACTATGTGATGGGACTGTAGTATAAGCTGTGTATAGAGAGTACTATGTGATGGGACTGTAGAGGCTTTGTATAGAGAGATGGTTGCATAGCAGAAGGACCCTCATCCTCACATTTAACGTGCTGTGCTGGGTGTGGGTTGTTTGTTGTCATGCACACACAAGCTAAAGGTTAAACAGTTGTATACAGGGTGTACGATAAGCAAATAAACATTCACAATACCACCAGGATTGGTGTGTCTACTAAGTATTGATTCAAAAGATCATTTTCTGTTTGGGTAATTTCGAGATTGACGATATACATAATTGCCTACATTTTTATTTTATTTATATTTTATCCCATTTCATTGTGTAGATTTATTGAGGTAATCATTGTTGTTAGAAGTAAGCCTATAATTAAGAACGTTAATATTTTAGTTATTGTCACGGTTGTATCGTTAACAGTTCAATAGTTCATCTCCCCAGGAGATGGCGCCGTTAGTCATTTTATTAGTTTCTCTTTCATTACACATCCATGCTTATCCCTCTCTCACTCAAACACACACACACACACACACACACACACACACACACACACACACACACACACACACACACACAAGCAGCGCCTCCCCTTATCATCTCTCTCCCTCCTCTCTCTCCTGTACTTCATTATCGCATTATATTCTTGATGGCTACATCGTGCATCGTTCCGCCTCATATTACACACACGTATACACACACGCCGAGCACGGCCAGCGGGCGGCCGCAGAAGGACACTTCGGACAAGCGCGGGACATGAGCGCAGCCCTCGGGGAGCCGCTGAGCATCGCGAGCGGACGGCCGATGTCTCTGGACCCCGCAGTACAGGTGATGGAAGTTTCTCCGACACACACACACACACACGCAAACGCGCACGCACGCACACGCATAGACACACACACACACACACACACACACACACACACACACACACACACACACACACACACACACACACACACACACACACAGAGACCGATTGAGATCGATAGTCCCGAAGACAAGAGTTATAGAGCCTATGTTTAGACGGGGGAGTCTAGTTGATGTGTTCTTTGTGATGGAGTTCAGCTCATTAAGACTGGAGCGACGCCGGGAACTTTTTGCGTCAGGTTTGCCATTTTAAGGTTCGATTTAAAATATGTGAAAGTCTCGTATTACCATTTAAAACTGACGTTCGTTTGTCCTCTGATTAATATTGGAATAATGTGTTTTTACAGGAAATCGGTCATCATGTGATTAAGGCATTTCATTCTTGGAAATGCAATTGCTTGTCTGTGTGAGATGCAAAGACAAACATGTTTATTTTTGGGAGATGGTATCATATAAATAGTCCTTCTCGATTTGCTGTTCATAACTGCTATTTTACTTATTGGAGTTATTCAGCTGGGTGCCAACTTTGGTCTTTGTCACACTTCAGTTTAAGTTTATGGCACATTCTGGCGCACACACATGCACGCACACACAAACACACACACAAACACTACACTACACTACACTACACATTTGACGGACCTTTGTACCACCCACTTACGCAAACTTAGCGTAAGTATGTACATAAAGCAACACTAAGTATATGTCACTTAGAGTCTGAACTGAACTGTAAACCATTTTGTGTGTGTGCGTGTGTGTTTGATTGTCTGAGTGTATTTGTGTGTGTGTTGTGTGTGTGTGTGTGTGTGTGTGTGTGTGTGTGTGTGTGTGTGTGTGTGTATGTGTGTGTGTGTGTGTGTGTGTGTGTGTGTGTGTGTGTGTGTGTGTGTGTGTGGTTGTGAGTGTGTGTGTACGTGTTTGTGCATGTGCATGCACACCTGTGTGCAACAACCCTGTGTGTTTAGTGTTTAGCTCGCGATAGGCCAGTCTTTTGCTAGTTCTAATTAACCTCTAGCTCTGGACTCTTCACTCACGGCTAATATTAGAATGTATGTAGTGACGCTCCAACATTAGCCTGATTCTCAGATCCACAGAGGGCTACCTTCTCTTTATTAGCAGCATCCCACAGCTCTTTGATGCGCTTACTTGCTTAGCTTAGAGGTAAGTCCAAAGTTGTACATCCACCGTAATAATGTTGATGCTTCACTGGACCAGACCTGCAATCTCACATCCATTTTTGCCTCTGTGTGACCGCAAAATGTATAATGTTGTCACACTGACATGTTACAGTCCCGACTAAAAATACTGATCTTACCACTGATATCTCATTGACTGATGTGAGTGTGAGTATACATCGCTTTGGTTCCAAACCCACCAATAGGGTCATTGGTCGGTGTTAGGTTACCTACCGCGTGTACACATTACACACACAGGAGCGCGCTGTTTTGTTTTGTTTTTCTTCTGACCACAACTTACATTTGCAAATGTGTAAGCAGTGTTAAAGCTTGGGACTTTACAAGACCTTTCAAACTCTTAAAAATAGTTTAATCTAAATTATACCATGACATATCTATTGGTTATAAGTCAGCAAACTTCCTGTGACCCCATATGAAAATCAGACGGCCCCAGGTGGGCTCCTGACACAGGTTGTGTAACATGGTAGGTGAGTGTGGGTACTGACCTACTCAAGACTCACACACAAGTGAGTGTGCAAGTCATTTTTCCTCTTGTGCTTAAACACATTACTGTATATAATTGTAGCAGCATCTGATGACATGCTTAGCATGTGGCTAAGTTTGTGTGTGTGTGTGTGTGTGTGTGTGTGTGTGTGTGTGTGTGTGTGTGTGTGTGTGTGTGTGTGTGTGTGTGGTGGAAATGATGTGTGTCTGCATGCAGGCGTGTCATTCAATTCAGTTAATTGCAGAAGATTCCAAACTCATTCTTAAATTAGGAGAAAATTATTCAAGCGAGGCATTTATTGATCACTAATAATTGTTATTTATTATGTCAACAATCTAACCCACGAGATTAAGAGAGAGTGTAGATTTTATGAACGTAAATGGAAAAAGACCGGCCTCCAAGTGTTTTTTTACATTTGGAAAGACTCAATGAAAAAATTTCAATCAGCAGTAAAAGAAGCAAAAAATTCCTATTTTTCTAACCTGATTTTAAAAAAACGTTCGAACCCCAGAGTTTTATTAAAGGTTTTAGATTCAGTCACCTCCTCTTTTACCTCTTATTATAATGATGCTACACAAGAGACCTGTGAGGAGGTTTTTACAGTTTTTTAGATCACCCCTCCAGATAGCATTTTATCTGCCAGTAGAGACATTTGTATATATTTTACCCATTTCCAACCTGTCTCACTGTCCTTTTTATCCGAAATCTTAACAGACATGGAACCAACCACTTGCCGCCTTGATTCTATTCCCACCAAGTTTCTTAAAGTGGTTTTAAACACAGTTGAACCCAGCCTTTTATCTATTTTAATAGTTCTTTAATCCATGGTGTTTTTCCATCTGCTTTTAAGCATGCTGCAGACCAACCTCTTTTAAAGAAACCCAACCTAGACCCCTCTGATTTTAATAATTTTAGACCTACTTCTAAACTTCCATTTTTATCAAAAGTTTTAGAAAAAGTTGTTTCCTCCCAACTTTTATCTTTTATGGCACAATATAACTTGTTTGAAAATTTTCAGTCCGGTTTTAGAGCTTTGCACAGCACTGAAACTGCCCTCCTCAAAGTTATCAATGACCTGCTTTTAACTAAGGGCAGAGGAGAGAGTGCAATTTTAATTATTTTAGACCTAAGTGCCGCTTTTGACACTATAGATCACACAATTTTAATAAATTGTCTTAAATCCTTTGTTGGTATCAGGGACACTGCACTTGGTTGGTTTACTTCTTATCTTTTTGACAGAACCTGTGCGGTCACCATCGGCAACCACTCTTCATCTACAACCCAAATAGCCTATGGTGTACCGCAGGGTTCAATTTTAGTTCCTATTTTATTTTCAATATATATGCTCCCACTCGGCCAAATTATCCAGCGGCACAATGTTTCTTTTCACTGCTATGCTGACGACACACAGATATACCTCCCACTGAGACCCAACGATCAGAGAAGTCTGGCTGCTGTTTAAGACTGCCTTAAAGGCGTCAACCTCTGGATGGGTCATAACCTCCTACAACTTAACAACTCCAAATCTGAAATAATACTGTTTAACCCGCCTACCACCATCACCAGTCCCATCAGCCTCGGTCCATTATCCAGCAATATCAAGCCCACTGCCAGAAACTTGGTGTCGTTTTAGATTCAGACTTCACTTTCATCCCTCACATTAACAAAGTTGTACAGTCATGTTTTCTCCATATCAGAACCGGCATTAACCATAAATCATTCTCCCACCTCCAGTTGGTTCAAAATTCAGCAGCTAGACTTCTCACTGGTTTTAACAGACAACGTCACATAACTCCTGTCTTCGCTTCTTTGCACTGGCTCCCTCTCTGTTTTAGAATCGATTTTAAGATTTTATTGATCACTTTTAAGGCTCGTCATGATCTAGCCCCCGAGTATATAACAGACATGCTGACGCCGTACGAGCCTGTTCGCAGCCTTAGATCCGCGGGCGGGGCCCTACTTACTGTTCCAAGGTCGAGGCTCAAGACTAGAGGTGATCGGGCCCTCTCCATCAAGGGCCTCAGCTTTGGAACGACCTGCCCGTGGAGATAAGGCTTGCTGAATCAGTAAACTCTTTTAAATCACTTCTTAAAACTCATTTTTATAGACTTGCTTTTACGTGACGTCGACTTTTTATTCTTTTATTTCTTTTTCTTCTCTTCCTAAATGTCTTCCCAATTATCTTATGTCAAAGCACCTTGTAAACAATTGTTTTTAAAGGTGCTATATATAAAAAAAATTATATATTCGGCACCAGCAAGTTTCTTATGAAAGTAAAAACCGAGTGCATAGGAGGTTTAAGGGTCGGAACACAAGAGGTAATTGTTATTTGTAGAATGTATATATCAACGTATCCTACTTTCTTAAGTTCTATAATTTGTAGTAGTAAAATAGAGATGGTAAAATTCAAACTTTATATCGATGTACACTCTGTGACCTCAGTGTGTGTACAATGGTGCACAGTCTTTCAACCTTAAAGATACAGACATTGATAGGGTCTTTATGAGGAGATATCATGGGTAACTGTAGACTAGACAACCATTGTTTCATTAAATATGTACTTAAAATCGGCTCTTCTGTTTGCATTACGCCGACCAGCATTCAGAACGAATCAATGGTAATATTTACAGATGTGTATCATAAACAGGATATCAGGGGTCATGAGGCTTTGGTGATTAGATTTTACTGTCAAATAAAAACCTATAAATGTTAATAAAGGTGAAATGTAGAATAGGTTTGAGTAAAAGCTGATTCAAATAATGTGGAGCAAACAACTTCCCACCAGTCCTGTTCTGTGTGGTCATTCAATTCATTAATTTTAATTTTGAAGTTGAGATTAATTTAACATTGTCAAACAAGACACTGTTGAACAGGTTAGGACGTGTTGTGTGCGACATTTTGTACCAGTCCTGTGTGTGTTCTGATGTTTATTGTCTATGTAGTCATGCAGCGTCAACACGAGGAATAGAATGTGTTTCTAAGCTGTCCAGGCAAACAGTTGTTAGGGTGTTGGTCAGTGTCACTTTTCTATCATGTGTACACAGCACACACATACAGCTCTGTTGTCGGCTCCCCTGTTTTTGATAAAGTTGGCAGCCGTAAGGTCTATCCAGAAATGCCTCTGGCTCTGCTGACTCTCTTTGTCCCAAGAGAGGGATTTAATGTTGTGACATGCTATTGTATATAGATGTGACAATTGGCCGCATGCACATATGTAAATATACTGTATATTCATGCATGTGTGTAGTGTGTGTGTGTGTGTGTGTGTGTGTGTGTGTGTGTGTGTGTGTGTGTGCGTGCGTGCATGTGTGCATGTGTGTGTGTGTGTGTATGTGTGCATGTGTGTGTGTGTGAGAGAGAAAAAGAGGGAAACAGAGAGATATGGACAGATGGAGATGAACAGAGGGAGGGGAGAGAGAGAGAGAAGGGGTGGAGAGAGAATAGACAATTAGAGAGGGAGAGAGTGGGGGGAGAGTAGATGGGGTATGGTGACACATCAAGGGATTATCAATCTTGGCAAACAGAAAGCGTGATCAAATCACAAAAGCATTTCAATATGATCTGTCTTTGTTTTGTAACGTAATGCACGTCTCACATTTGCTGTGATTATCTCATGATTACAATTAAGCAAATTTGTGTAGCTTGTAAAAAATGTTGTTTAGCATTATTACGTCACGTGTTGTTGCGTTGTAGTTGGTGTGCTATAAGTTGCTCTAGCGGCGGCTTTGGTGTGTTGTATAGAGTGTTGGTCTTTGTTCAGACACTCGTCATAGTCTGTAATGTTTTACAAAAATGCTCAGAATCACTGTTTGTTTTGTTAGTAATGTTACAGTATTTGTAACAGTTTTGGTAAGACTCGTCCTCCTAGATCGGCAGGGCAGCCGAGGTTTGAAGTGAGTCTCTTGTGTTTCTTCTGACAGGAGGGTGACGCTGGTCTGCTAATAGTTTAGTGTGCTGAGGGTTTTCCAGCCAACAGAAGATAGTTACAGAAAAGTCCCCAAGTTGTAAATCGTTTGGTTCCAGTATTGATTAAATCTGGCTACATGTATAATGGTTACTACAACAAGACTCACGAAAACAAAAAGAGGGATTCATGAAAACGTTGACCGCCTCCAGGAGGCATTGTGGAATCAATCAGTGTTGGTATGAAGTTCAGATCAGTGCTTGATTCATTCACTTGTAGCAGCAGCAGCAGCATACGTAACCAAAAAAGATCTAAATATTAAGAGTAGCTCAAATACAAAGATGGTGGCCGGTTACCAGTCAACCCGCTCCAACTCCAAAGCCACATGCCACCCGCATGTAGTATCCTGGAGCTAGTCGCCTGACTCCTACCTGCTCCTCAGAACATGGATCTGAACCAACCTGGTCTCACAGGAATCCGTGAAATGACCACGGACGCTTAACTCAAAATCTGTGGTGGCCTCACGGAATCACTTAAATTGTCCGTGATATGCCCACGGAATCTGCTCCAATGCAAGTTAATGACACTCATATTCCGTGGCACTCACACAGATCCCCGTCTCAATAACGATATATATATATATATATATATATATATATATATATATATATACAGTGGGGCAAAAAAGTATTTAGTCAGCCACCAATTGTGCAAGTTCTCCCACTTAAAAGGACGAGAGAGGCCTGTAATTTTCATCATAGGTAAACTTCAGCTATGAGAGACAAAATGAAAAAAAAAAAATCCAGAAAATCACATTGTCTGATTTTTTAAGAATTTATTTGCAAATTATGGTGGAAAATAAGTATTTGGTCACCTACAAACCAGCAAGATTTCTGGCTGTCACAGACCTGTAACTTCTTCTTTAAGAGGCTCCTCTGTCCTCCACTCGTTACCTGTATTAATGGCACCTGTTTGAACTCCTTATCAGTATAAAAGACACCTGTCCACAACCTCAAACAGTCACACTCCAAACTCCACTATGGCCAAGACCAAAGAGCTGTCAAAGGACACCAGAAACACAATTGTAGACCTGCACCAGGCTGGGAAGTCTGAATCTGCAATAGGTAAGCAGCTTGGTGTGAAGAATTCAACTGTGGGAGCAATTATTAGGAAATGGAATACATACAAGACCACTGATAATCTCCCTCGATCTGGGGCTCCATGCAAGATCTCACCCTGTGGGGTCAAAATGATCACAAGAACGGTGAACAAAAATCCCAGAACCACACGGGGGGACCTAGTGAATGACCTCCAGAGAGCTGGGACCAAAGTAACAAAGGCTACCATCACTAACACACTACGCCGCCAGGGACTCAAATCCTGCAGTGCCAGACGTGTCCCCCTGCTAAAGCAAGTGCATGTCCGGGCCCGTTTGAAGTTTGCTAGAGAGCATTTGGATGATCCAGAACAGGATTGGGAGAATCTCATATGGTCAGATGAAACCAAAATAGAACTTTTTGGTAAAAACTCAACTCGTCGTGTTTGGAGGAGAAAGAATGCTGAGTTGCATCCAAAGAACACCATACCTACAGTGAAGCATGGGGGTGGAAACATCATGCTTTGGGGCTGTTTTTCTGCCAAGGGACCAGGAGGTCTGATCCGTGTGACGGAAAGAATGAATGGGGCCATGTATCGTGAAATTTTGAGTGAAAACCTCCTTCCATCAGCAAGGGCACTGAAGATGAAACGTGGCTGGGTCTTTCAGCATGACAATGACCCCAAACACACCGCCCGGGCAACGAAGGAGTGGCTTCGTAAGAAGCATTTCAAGGTCCTGGAGTGGCCTAGCCAGTCTCCAGATCTCAACCCCATAGAAAATCTTTGGATGGAGTTGAAAGTCTGTGTTGCCCAGCGAAGCCCCAAAAACATCACTGCTCTAGAGGAGATCTGCATGGAGGAATGGGCCAAAATACCAGCAGCAGTGTGTGAAAACCTTGTAAAGACGTTTGACCTCTGTCATTGCCAACAAAGGGCATGTAACAAAGTATTGAGATTACCTTTTGTTATTGACCAAATACTTATTTTCCACCATAATTTGCAAATAAATTCTTTAAAAATCAGACAATGTGATTTTCTAGATTTTTTTTTTTTTTCATTTTGTCTCTCATAGCTGAGGTATACCTATGATGAAAATTACAGGCCTCTCTCATCTTTTTAAGTGGGAGAACTTGCACAATTGGTGGCTGACTAAATACTTTTTTGCCCCACTGTATATATATATATATATATATATATATATATGAATGAAATTCATATTGACGGTATGGCACTATATCCCTATTCTCTCCCATTCACCCATCTTGAATTTAATAGAACATTTTCGTTGCTTCGAGGAGGTCTGGTGATTCCGTATATAATAATAAATAATTATATATAACGGAATAAATAAATATATATAAATATGTATGTGTATATCTATCTATATATATATATATATATATAAATATACACATACATATTTATACATATAAAGGCATATATATTTATTTATTTTGTTGCTTCGAGGTGGTCTGGTGTTCTCCTTATATATAATAAATAAATATATATATAGAGACAGAAGCATTTGTCCCACCTAAAAATTATACCGGGGGGGAAAAATATTTTATTTTATTTTGAAAGAGAAACACAGCGTCTTGTCACCGCTTCTTATTCTAAAAAACTGGATGATTGAGCGTGCAATTAAAGAATTGATTTGATATTTATCAGTTCATTACTGCCATTCAAAATGTGTTTTCCTTTACATTTACAAATGTATCTTTTTAGTAGAATAAAATATATTTGTGAATTTTTTCAGTGTCGTTAATTTATGACATATTTCTGTTCAAACCATTAATGGATCTGTCTGACCTGCATACATACATATTTGTTCATTTATGTATTTACTTATTTATTTTATATGGAGACCACCAGACCTCCTCGAAGCAACAAAAATGGTCTATTAAATTCAAGATGGGTGGACGAGAATAGGGATATAGTGCCATACCGTCAATATGAATTTCATTCAGAGAATTTCCGAGAGGATTGTCAATGGTCAGATACAGATCTCGTTATAACAATAATTTATATCGATGTAACGAGAAAGGATGTAATGATAACGCAGAGAAAATAAAGGCAACAGGTTATAATCATTTAAATATAATTAACTTATAAAGCATATAACAAGACAACGAGACGATCTAGTTGTGGGCCAGCAGAATCTGCATTTTAACCGAATTCGGCCTATAACCTTAGACATATAATAGTCTAACTTTATGTACATGTCAAATGTATGATATGCTGTAGGCCTAGTTTTTTATATTATAAATATTTAAATATTGTCTAGTTATACCTGAACCACATTCCCCATTGAAAAAGATCACCGTGTTAGTTGGTGTTACAACCAGTGGCGGTTCTAGACAAATTTTACTAGGGGGGCCAAAGAGGGGCCGGTGTTCAACCAGAGGGGCACAAAAAAAAGGCACAAAATGATATTTAAAGATTTATTTATTTTATTTTCAAATCAGTAAAATACAAAGAAAACTTCCCTTAGGGCCCAATAAAACAAACCAGCTCAACTGTACTGCATGGCTTTTTAACTTAACCACTCAATTTATGGAGCTCATGCCCTAAATCCTGAAGCTAAAGGAGGTAGGGCCGTAGAAAAATGAAAAATACAGTACAGGGTACAAATACAGTGTTTCAATTCAATGTGAACAAACCTCCAGGGTACAACAAAGGGTATAAAAATGTGACATTACCTATTAATGTAAACACTACACTACAACAACAGGATACGGCGATTGTGCTGTCTGGCAAAACGGTCCACAAATGCATCCAGATCCAGAGCCTTGGCCCTTCTGGACTCTATGCTCAGGACACCAAGATCACTGAGTCTCATGTCAGTAGTGGTGGACCGCAGGAAGGTTTTGATCAGTTTCAGTGTGGAGAAACTGCGTTCGCAAGAGGCTGAGCTTACAGGAAGGGTTACGGCAATCTTGCACAGTCTAAAGAGTTCAAAGAAAACTTCCCTGTATGGCTCAATAAAACAAACCAGCTCAACTGTATTGCATGGCTTTGTAATTTCACCACTCTGTATTTTTCTGTCCAAAACTCTCTTAAATTGATGGAGCTCATGCCCTAAATCATCAATGTCTGCATTGTACAAACGGCCAAATGAAAAAACATTTGTCTCCTTTAAAAAGGCATCACTCTGGGGGTTGAGAGACTGTATGCTTGTCATGAGCTCACAGTTGGTATTGGAGAAACGTCTGTTCAACTCCTTGAGCATGCTGTCAATTACAGGATAGAAAAATGATGTGCAAAACATAGCTTTGTCACGTTCTACCTCCCTCTGACCAACAGTGCTTAGTGTGCAGTAGCCACTGAGCCTAGTGCTCAGCATTGTCTGACGTTTTGCCACTGATGGTGCAGAATCACAGTGCTCACAAATAGTCAATGCTTCATCCCACAACTTATCAAAGAAAGACTCCTGCCTGTGGTCTTTCAATGTCTGGACTAAAGCATTTACCAAGTCAACAGCTCTAGCCAGATCAACAGTTTGTGACTGTAACATGTCAGACAGTAGTTTTGTCTCCCCAAACAACTTACTAAGAGTGACAAGGTGCACAACAAATTGTAGTCAATTTGAGGCAGAAGACCTCGGGCCTCAACAGTTCTTTCACCGTGGCGTTCTTGAGCAATCTGTTGCAGTAGTCGTTTAAGGGCAGGTAGAGTGTCAATTATGTTGCGTAGTGCTAGAAATCGGCATGCCCAACGTGTGTCGCTTAAACGTTGCAACTCTCTTGTTTTGCCATACATTTCTTTTTGGAGAGACAGCCATTTTGGGTGCACATATGAGCCAGAGGTAAAAATATAAAGGCTCTGTAACAAAGAAAAAAACTCCTCTGTTTCTGGGACATTTTTGACTACATCAACTAACACTAAATTGAGACAGTGTGCACTACAATGAATGTAGAAGGCAAATTTAGCCTGTTCTTTGATCCTTGCCTGAACCCCTGAATGTTTACCGCTCATAACGGCAGCGCCATTGTATGCTTGGCCTACAAGGTTATTTTTGTAGTTCAGGCCGTAACTTTCCAGTAAGTTCACTATTTTTCCAGTTAGGCTTGCTGCATCTAACCTCTCTGCAGATTCAAAATGGAGAAAACTCTCCTTAATGGCCCCATTGTAATAGTACCTGAGTGTGAAAGAAATCTGTTCACTTTTTGAAACATCCTTTGTTTCATCTGCCATGATGCTGAAAACCTCACTGTTCTTCACTTCTTCTATGATTTCAGAACGAACCATTTCTGCCAAACAACCCAAAACCTCATTCTGGATGATCTTGCTTGTGTACTTTGCATTGTTAATAGAAGTTAATCTTCTCTTAACAAGTGGGTCGTGGTTAGCAACTGTGCTAAGAATTTCCCTAAAGTTTCCTTTGTTATTGGACTCTTCAGATTCATCATGCCCTCTTTGTGCTATGTTTTGTGTAGCTGTAAGTAACAGCACTTCCCCAATTGTTTTAATGTATGCCCGATTTTCTTGTACTTGTTTAGTGTGTTCTTTGTTAAGGATATCTGCTAGTGTTGCATCATTTTTAACAGCACTTTGATAATCCCGCCATGCTATCATCGCACACTTGTGTCGCTCAGACTTTGCATGAACTGAAAACCCTGCCTTTCTCATAGTTGCATTTTTCCAGTTTCTAAACCCAGGGGTTGAAACAAAAACAGTGTCAGGGGCCTTTGGTGTGCTAAAATGTCTACATGCATAGCAATATGTAGAGTCCATTATGACAGAATACTCAAGCCATGGATGAAGAGTATACCAGTTTTGCCTGAAGCACCGTCTTCTGTCCCCCATCAAAGTGGTTGGGAATATATTCAAGTTCGGCTGTACTGGTGCATCATTCTTGGACTTGCTGATATCTGTAGAAAGATGTACAGTAAACATAAAGCACAACTACAACATTTATTTACTTACGCATGTATATCTGCATGTAGTTCAAGTTTGTGCCATATTGGCACAAATTGAATTTACAGCAGAAAGCATAATTTTAAGGATACACAGTAGACCTACAATGAAATTGTAATTGCACTACTTTGCAAACAGAAATAACCTTCATCACAAACCTGCAGTACTTGATCCACATGGATTTACTTGCTGTACCTCTGGCTGTTTCTCTCTCTGTCTCTGTATGTTTTCTTCCTCCTCACCCTCTTCTTCATCCTTCTCACTCTCTGAAATTTCCCTTTCTGTGTCAGAGCCCTCACGTTCATCACATGCCCTCTCTCCAACCTCCTCCGACTCTCCCTCTTCCTGCTCCTCAGCTCTCTCAATACCTTGACTTGTTTCTCTCACTGCTGTTTCTTTCACTTTTTTGTTTACTGGGGCAAAAAAGGATGCTATATTCTTTCCTCGTTTCATGATAGCTGCTATTAGAAGAAAAAATCGTAGGGGCATGCATTACACTTCGTTGCATAACCATCTCTCCCTACTTAACACGGGAAGATCAACAAGAACAACAAGTCACATAAAAGATTAAATCGTTTTGCTTACCTTCGACTTTTGCAACAGGAGAAATCATAGCTCCTTTCTTTCTCCAGGAGTATTTGCTGAGCTCGCATTCACCGAGCAGCAGCAACACAGTGTTTGGGTGCGCCGTTTGGGTGCGCCGCTCTAATTTACCCGTGTAGAACGTGAAGCAACAATGTTTGGGTGCGCCGTTTGGGTGCGCCGCTCTAATTTACCCGTGTAGAACGTTACGTCGCATTAGTTCCGCTTTTGGCACTCGCGTGTAAAATCATAATCAATTCATAATTGTTTTATTTGGTCAGCACGGTGGGGCCACAGGGGGGGCCAGGGACATGTCCACAGGGGCACGGGCCCCCGTGGGCCCCCGTGTAGAACCGCCATTGGTTACAACCCTCTTCGTTGATTGGATTGGTGGAAGTGGATTGTCAATGGTCAGATACAGATCTTGTTATAACGACAATAGCTACATGGTCTATGTGGTAACCCGAGGGCAATAAAGCACGCACACTTTGAACTCAGTTAGGGTCTTTACTGAAAACCATCTCACAGCATAACAGCCAAAGTATGAACGATACATTCCGCTGCAGAGCGAACTGTAGAGCCGAACTGTAGGCATACACAGGTATAGGCACTAAGGTTCCGGGGTGCCGGATATAAATGAGTGCAACACTAATAACACAAACACTTCTTCCCCTTTAAGTCAACACTTATAATAGGGTTAAGCAAACAAACTGACTTTGCATATGTGTCCCTTTATATAAGTACAGATATAATATTGCACTAAACCAACTTAAATTTACATTCCATCTTCACAATTTTAGCAACAGGCAATCCACAACATCCGGTATTGCACAACATTTTTCTTTCTCACATCAGGCAACAACAACAACTTGTATGGCACAACACACTGTATGGCAAAGTTCTTGACATACACACAGTCCCCCTGCTAGCGGTAAATGCCGCTCTCTTGCATGTTGGTCCCGTCTCACTTTTTGGTTCTCCTGTGGTCGGGAAACTTTTGCCCCCACATCCGGGCAAAGGAGGTCCAGATGAGATTTGGGCTTTCTCCCTAGCAACATCTCTGCTGGAGGCAAACCAGTGTTTGTGTGTGGAGTAATCCGATACTGGAATAAGAAACGTGCAAGCTTAGTCTCCAGCGTGTGCCCTGCCATTTTCCGCAGTCCATCTTTCAGTGTCTCAACAGCACGTTCTGCTAAGCCGTTGGAAGCAGGGTG
This sequence comes from Pollachius pollachius, assembly GCF_949987615.1. Lineage (NCBI taxonomy): Eukaryota > Metazoa > Chordata > Actinopteri > Gadiformes > Gadidae > Pollachius > Pollachius pollachius. The sequence continues at coordinate 2,581,885 of NC_136951.1, read as the reverse complement.
GTACGGTGCAGACCGGATATGTCAGATTCCATTTTTCTCCCCAAACTCTTTGAAAACTTCACTGTATCTGACAACCGTATCTGGTAGCCCGTGGGTGGCAAAGATGCTTCTGAGTGTGTCAGTGGTAACTGGGGCTTTGATATTTGACATGATGTGTGCTTCCATCCACTTTGAATGAGCGTCCACCAGCACTAGGAACATGTGACCCATAAACGTACCAGCAAAATCCAGGTGGAGACTTGACCACGGACGGGCCGGCCACTTCCATGGGTGGAGAGGCGCAGGTGCGGGCATCTTCTGGTTACTTTGACACTGTGAACATGCTTTTACCTTTTCTTCCAAAGCACCGTCCATCCTAGGCCACCACACAAACGACCTGGCGAGGCTCTTCATACTTGACACCCTGGGGTGAGCTTCATGCAGCACTTCCATTATCTGTGACCCTTGTCTGATTCAAAGTGCATGAGTAGTGTTGCTGAGTGAAACAGATATTTTACCTGCTGGAAAGCTGTCTCTTGAGCTTGCTGCCAATTCCAGGAACAGTCTTTGTACAGCAGCTGATAGAGGGGCGCGAGCACAGTGGAGAGTTCGGGCAAGAACTTCCAATAATAGTTCACTAAGCCCAATAATGACCTGAGTTCTGCCACATTCTTTGGACTAGGAGCCTCCTTTATCGCCCTCACCTTCTCTGTCATGGGGGAAAGACCCTGAGCTGAAATCCTGTGACCCAGGTAGGTGACACTTGGAGCCTGGAAAACGCATTTACTGCGCTTTAAACACAGCCTGGCCTCCTTCATTCTCTTTAGCACCTGGTCGAGGTTTTGCAGATGCTCCTCTTCTGTTTTACCTTTCACCAAAATGTCGTCTAGGTAGCCAGCAACATGGGGAGTGTTCTGCAGGAGGTTGTCCATGGTGGGTTGAAACATGGCTGGGCTGGACGCGACGCCAAAAACCAGGCGGTTGTACTTGAACAGTCCCTTGTGGGTGTTGATGGTCACATATTGTTTAGAGTCCTCGTCCAGCAGCAGCTGTTGGTACGCGTGACTCATGTCCAGTTTTGTAAACGTTTGTCCTCCTGCCAGTGTGGCGAACAAATCCTCAACTCGTGGCAGGGGATAAGGGTCAAGTTGTGAGGCTTGGTTAATTGTCGTTTTGTAATCACCACATACCCGCACCTCACCATCCTCTTTCAGCACAGGCACAATCAGGGCTGCCCAGTCAGAGAACTCCACAGGTTCAATAACACCTGACCGCTGCAGCCTATCCAACTCCGCTTCCATCTTAGCCTTCATAGCGTATGGCACTGTGCGTGGTTTACAAAAACGCCGCTTTGCGTTGGGGTCCACGGTCAACTTCACTGTTGTGCCGCGAAGGGTGCCAAGCTCATCCTTAAAAACATCTGCATACTTTGATAGGATGTCTCCAACCACTCTCATGTGCATGATATCCCCCCAATTGAGGCAGATTTTCTTTAGGAGGTCCCGTCCAATTAGACTAGGTCCTCCCCGTCTACCACTATCAGCTTCACTTTAGCCGACTGGCCTTGCTACATCACGTCTACTACTATAGCTCCAAGTAGAGGGATGCACTCACCGGTGTATTGTCTCAGTCTGATGTCAGTCTTTCTTAAAGCAGGCGCTTTTCCAGAGCACCACAACCTGCAGTAGGTGGTATGACTTATCACCAAAACTGAGGCACCCGTGTCCACCTCCATTGTCACCTCTTTTCCATTTATTTGCAGTGTTGCGCAGATCAGGGCTGCCCTGGGTTCACTGAGGTCAATATTAAACCTGTTGAATGAACACTGCTCCTCTGGTCCTTCGCCTTGCAAATGATGCGTTTTCATTTGGACTTTTGACTCTTCCCACTCCTTTTTCCATGGCTTTTTAGCACCTCTGCACTTCTTGGCTATGTGCCCCTTTTTCTGGCAGTTATGACAAGCGGCCTCTTTAAAACCACAGTCATTAGCAAGATGCGCTCCCCCACACCGGTAACACTCAACTGACTTCATCGGCTTGCCTCTCCCGCCATCTCTAAACAGACGGTGAACGGCGCACTGTGGCACACTGGCGTTATCTGCTTGAATGTCTTTAGAGTTGATAGCTGCCGTTTCCATTGCATGAGCAATCTTCAGCGCTTTCTTGAAAGTTAGCGTGACTTCACCTAGCAATCGGCGCTGAATGCTGTCATTGTTGATACCACAGACTAACCTGCCCAGTAGCATGTCGTCAAGCACCGGTCCAAACTCACAATATTACACTACACGTTACGCAGTCATCTATGTTTTAATCCTCGTCACCATAAGTGTGGTAACCCGAGGGCAATAATGCATGCACACTTTGATCTCAGTTAGGGTCTTTACTGAAAACCATCTCACAGCATAACAGCCAAAGTATGAACGATACATTCCGGTGCAGAGCGAACTGTAGAGCCCCCCGGTGGCGTACACAGGTATAGGCACATCACTGTGAGACCGGGTTGACTCGTTCGTTGAAACGGGGATCTGTGTGTGTGCCACGGAATATGAGTGTCATTAACTTGCATTTTAGCAAAATTCGTGGGCATATCACAGAAATTGGCGTGTTTCCGTAAGGATTCCACAGAAGTGTCTGTGGTCATTTCACGGATTCCTTTGAGACCAGGTTGATCTGAACACCTTGAGCTGCTGAGGATAAAATGGTCTGAATAGGTGTAATACTTCTGCTTGATTCATATCACACCTCCTCCCCTATCCTCCTCCTCTTCCTTCTTCTAACACCTACTCTTCCTCCTTCCTCTTCTTCTTAATCATGACTCAGCGTCGTCATCATCATCCTCATTCACATAATCATCATCATCATCTCTGAAGGGCAGTGTCCTGATTTTTCTCACTCTATACTAATTTATAGAACCGTTTCAAGCACATACATTTCCCATGATGCACTTCACCAGGGGAGCTGCCAACAACTCTTTGTGTGTGTGTGTGTGTGTGTGTGTGTGTGTGTGTGTGTGTGTGTGTGTGTGTGAGTGCGTGCATGTGGGTGTGTGTGTGTGTGTGTGTGTGTTGGGGGGGGGGGGGTCTAGATGTGTGTACATTTTTGGACAAATGAAGCCAGTGTATACGTCTGTTCATTGTTATGTGAGCTTTTGAACCTTTGTCAGATTTCTTATGGATTTGAAGAGATGAATTGGATGAGATTAGAATCTCAGATACCCACGTACAATATCGTCTGTATATTGTATCTTAAGTAGCTTTTTCTCTCTCTTAATGAAGACACCCTTCATCAGGGTTGATCCACATGTTTAAGTCCAGTGTGTAAGACTCCCACTGTGTAACCATGGTGACCATTTCTTTGGTGTCCACCAAATTCATTGTATTCAGAACTACCCGTCACAACTGTAGTTAAGAATAAAATCAGTCCCATAAAACCCTATCCCTGAATGAGTTGATTCATACGTGATGGTACCATTGTAATTCTGCCCATGCAGCACCTGTGATGTCTGCCATCAGGCCTCATCTCCCTGTGCTGGGGAGTTCTTCCTGGTCCTTGAGACGGAGAAGCGTCAGCATACTTTATACAGAAAATAGGTTTTGCAGATTGGTTAGAACAAAATGAAGTGATTGTGGTGAAAACAAACTGAAGCAAGCATACCTCAAACTTATTTTTCGGCACAAAGATTTGCAACTCGCCAAAATCTCCACAATGCCATCATTGTGTTCAATTAGTCCAACTAGAAAGAAGGGCCTGATTTATTTCGATCTGATTTCCCGGGCGCCACAGAAACGCCACTGGTCTTAATGACTGTAACGTTCATTGACACTTCCCTTATTCTGAAGTGTAACAGTCCTTTAGGACGAGGAGGTGTTGTACATGACAGGGCATGTAAAGCCCTTGGAGACTGTAACAGTAATGAAGGACGAGAAGAAACTAATTCTGACTTGACTCAGAGCCAAGAAGGCCCATGGCAACCAATTTTCCAGGACTGAACTTACAACCACGAGCTCTCCACCAACCGTGCTTCTCGTTATGCTCCTCACCCTCCTCCCCCTCCTCACCCTCCTCACCCGCCATGAGGTTCTCTTTAAGCTTCTCCTCCTCATGAGGTTCTCTTTATGCTCCTACCCTGCCATAAGGCACCAATGGTTCTCAAACTATGGGTCTACAACCTGACAGGACCCTGAGAACCCTCTGAGCACAGCAGCAGTGTTGATCCTTAATGAAAGGACTACCACGTCTGGTGTGAGAACATCTGGTGTGTGGTGTGCAGTGTGCGGTGGTTGGATCCCACGGACACACTGGGATTGTCTTTATTCTCTGCTCCTAGTACCCCCTGCACTCTATCCAGATGACCTTCTTGGAGAAATACTAGACTTTCCTTCCTTCTGCATGGGTTCTTCTGCTTCACCATCAGCTCTTCATCAGGCCTCCCCACTCCTCCTCCTCCTCCTCCTCCTCCTCGTCTTCGTTGCTGCCTTTCACTGGTCCTCCTCTGTGTTTGATTTGGTGTCTGATAGAAGTGTCCACCTGATGGGTCCACCTGTCCATCAGCGATTATGTCATGGCGATGGCTTATGCCGTAGGGGTCTGACTGCATATTTCTAGTCACCGTTTTGAAGGTTGAGCGCATATTTCCATGCACTCAACGCGGTCCAGTTTGATACGTGACCACGTGTCATCTTGGTCTGACATGTGCTTTCCAATCTGCTTGCACACATTGTTTTAAATCAACATGTGTCTGTAGTTCCAACGTCCCAGGGAACGGGCCACACTAAAGGGATTCTCCCTCTCTCTCGATCTCCCTCTCTCTCTCTCTCTCTCTCTCTCTCTCTCTCTCTCTCTCTCTCTCTCTCTCTCTCTCTCTCTCCCTCTCTCTCTCTCATTCTCTGTCTTTCTGGTCATCATTCCCTCTGAGACATCTAGGTTAGTCTAGGAGATGTCTAGGAAACGTCTCTGAGATGTTTAGGAGACGTTTAGGAGAAAGTCTAGCCCTCCCATTTTTTAGGTAGGTAGTTAGGTAGGTGGGATTATGTGTGTGTGTGTGTGTGTGTGTGTGTGTGTGTGTGTGTGTGTGTGTGTGTGTGTGTGTGTGTGTGTGTTTGTGTGTGTGTGTGTATGTGTGTGTGTGTGTGTGGGTGGAACATATGCCCAAGATTTAGGGCTGATCTGTAGGGTATATTTTATTCAGTTAATTTAGACCAGGCTACATGACATTCTAGAATCACAGTGAATAAAGACCAAGATACAGGACAGTCACTAGTGGATAAAGACCAGGACACAGGGCAGTCTAGAACAGGGGTCTCAAACTCGCGGCCCAGGGGCCAATTGAGGCCCGCAGAATGATATATTGTGGCCCCCTACTTGACATCAAAATTTAGTGTTAGTGCGGCCCGCGCGTTGTTGTCAAATGCACATTTTTGCTGAGTCGCTTGCCACGCCTTTTTATCACTTGTGATAGGGTGACCAGATGTCCCGGTTTTGCCGGGACAGTCCCAATATTGAGTTGCGTGTCCTGAGTCCCGACAAAAGCCAAAGGACGCTAACATGTTCCGGTTTCCACCAACCACTATGAAATGTCCCCTGTTGTCAGCGATTACATAGCCAACGTGATCTAATTATAGCCCGATCATTAACTTAGATTGGGTCAGTACTTTTTTTTGTGGAATACCTGGTCTAGAATAATAGTGAATAAAGACCAGGATACAGGACAGTCTAAAATCATAGCGAATAAAGACCAGGACACAGGACAGTCTAGAATAGTGAATAAAGACTAGGCGACAGGACAGTCTAGAATAGTGAATAAAGACCAGGCGATAGGACAGTCTAGAAGCATGGTGAATAAAGACCAGACTACAGCATAATCCATCCAGGTCATTCAGATGTGAAATAGGGGCTGAACACACCTTTCTGGATTGCCATCAAAACGGAATACCACGGCAACCTGTCAGAATGTGTGTGTGTGTGTGTGTGTGTGTGTGTGTGTGTGTGTGTGTGTGTGTGTGTGTGTGTGTGTGTGTGTGTGTGTGTGTACTTTATCCCTGAGGATCATGTAGACTCCCTGTGGTTCCTCAGTGTTTTCTCTGAGCTAACAAACTGGACAGGTCTGGATAGCTGTGAGAGCTGTTTGCTAACTGGTTATCTGTATGTAATAGTATAGAATAGCACAGCACACAACAACAAAGCGTAGCATAAGATAGCATATAAGATAGATAGTTGTAGGTGTCTATAAAGCTAATAAAGTGTAAGCAAACACTTCACTTTCAGCCTGGCCTCGCCCACTTCCCAATACGTTAGCGAATCAACTGAAGCCCACACCCATATATACACCCGTGTATATCCTATTGGCCGAGACAAACAGACACCTGGTTTAGCATTCTGTACAACCAGGAAGTGATTAACTCTGTTCCTTAATGTTGTGTTTAGAGCATTTTTTATTCACAAATTAACTTTCACTGTTTTATTGAAAGTTTAGGCAGATAGAAAAAAGGTTTTCATGTAGTTTGTTGGCATTTGTCAAAGAGAGACCATTGTCCCTGGAGAGTCAACATGACCTCACGATCCCACGGGTAACGCTGTCATCATGGAAGAGGCGGGGCGAGTGTTGTGGCATAATCTACTGACTGCCAAGAGGGCAAGTGTTTCCACCTGACTCCATCAATTCTTCCCACAACATTTTTGGACAGCAATAAAACTGTCTGGAATAACTTGTTTAAGATCATAGAAGACATGAAATCCATTGTCTTCTATTTTAAGTCCTAGATGTGCACGTGTGTGTGTGTGTGTGTGTGTGTCTGTGTGTGTGTGTGTGTGTGTGTGTTTGTCAGTGTGTCTTTAAGTAACTTACATTGAATTCCAATGATTGCTATTTTAAGCGCTATTTATGTGTGGGTGTGTGTCTTTAAGTAACTTACAATCAATTCCAATGACTGCTATTTTAAGCGCTATTTATGTGTGTGTGTGTGTGTGTGTGTGTGTGTTTGTGTGTGTGTGTGTGTGTGTGTGTATCTAGATGTGTATGTGTTTTATGTATTCATGTGTGTGTCAGAAGGTAATCTAAATAAACAGCCTTATTTTCACCTACTGACTCAAGTTAATTCCTCAGCCAGCAGACGTGAGTGTGTTTATGTTTTTTGGAGCGCTAGTACTATGAGGACATATTGCAGGTCCTCATAAGTACATTCTCCTCCCGAACTTGCGTCCAAACACAATATAGAGGTGCGGAAATTCATCTGCACACTGCTGTTCCCCTGCCAAAAAGTCTTTTGACAGATCGCCCTTCCATCATCTGCCTTCAGCTGTGTTCTTCCCTTAACATAACACTTAGAAAATAATTTAGTAACACTAAGATATTTGGAAGGTGCATTCTTCCCCTTCAAAGTCTTCATGGTCAGTCCACATGACGGCGACAGAGGTCGATGACTGATGTTATCTGTGTGCATTTACTTCACGCAGCATTCTACAGAGAAACAAACACGCTGATATCAACCCACACTCTGCAGAGTCTTGCGGCAATGCAATGTAAACGGTTCAGCGGGTTGTTGAACGAGAGCATCAACACGCCTTTGACACCGCTTTTGGAAGAGCTGATGGACTTATAGGCTGGCTTTTAGAAGACATGTGGTCAGGTTGCACCACGTTGTGTTGACCTTACAGCCATAACCCAGCAGCGCGGTCGTAAAACACAGCAGATGCTGAGAGAGGTGCTTAAGGTGCTGATATGGAGCCAGAGGCACGACAATTAAAGGGCCTCTCAGCCGGCCCTCGTCCTCCCAGACCGTGGTCTGTACACACACTAGTACACACACACACACACACACACACACACACACACACATACACACACACACACACACACTCAGACCTGAGTAACACACACAGACCTGACAGACACACACACACACCTGAGACACACACACACACCTGAGACACACACACACACCTGAGACACACACACAAACACACACACATACACCCACACAAACACCTGAGACACACACACATAAACACACTACCTGAGACACACACAAACACACACACACACACCTGAGACACACACACACCTGAGACACACACACACACCTGAGACACACACACACACACCTGAGACACACACTCAGACCTGAGACACACACACAGACCTGAGACACACACAAACACAATAAGAAAAATAAGTATGTTTTGGACATAACAAAACCTAGAGATTTTGAGGTTTAGTTTTTGTGTATGTCTTGTGTGGTCCCGGTAGCACTCCAGTAGCACTCTGACTAATACATTTTGGCACCTGGTATAGTATTATAGATCCTACATTGACCCAATCTAACCCTCAACCCTTCCCTGAACACAACTAATGAAGGTCTACAACGTGGAAACTTATTTTTACCAAAATAATTCAGAATCAGTTGAACAGGTTTCTGACATTGTCCAAAACAACTAGAAGCCGTGAAATGTGTGGATATTTACTATTTGCTATTTTATCCGAACCATACACGACATTATCTGTGTGTGTATTTGTCTGTGTGTTTGTGGACCAGACCATGGGGTGAAGGGAACTGTTCTGTGCTGACCTCCATGCACTACCAGGGATGGCCACAACATCACCTCCAACATCACAGTAAGACCCTCACTATGATAAAGGGGCTTATTCTACGTCAAGCTGGGAAAGTCATTTGTTTTTTGGAAGCCATTAAATAATCAACCCTATAGTGACATCACAAGTGGGGTAAAGTAACACAATGAAAGTACCCATCATAACCGGTTTAAATTAGAAACAAAGGCTCTTTGTAGCACTGAAGGCCGATCAGTCCCATTATGTGACGATAGCTATTGACTGTAATGATCTCCTCTATGAATCCATGAATTGACCTATTGGACCCATGTTCACCGGCTGACTGGAAGAGCTTTGTCTCATGCAGTTTGTTGGACGTCATTTTGAACACGGAGCCAGCCCCACAGCCCCCGTCCCTGGCCTCAGTGGAGAAGATTGTCCTTACCATCTTCCTCTCCATCATCATCCTCATGACCGTGTTCGGCAACCTTCTCGTCATGGTCGCTCTCTGTAAGGATAGGCACCTACGGTAAGCTCTATACACCTGTAGACGTCTGGTAATACCTGTAGACACCTTTATAGACCGGTAGACCCCTGTTCATACCTGTAGACACCGATATATACCTGTAGACACCTGTAGACACCTGTTAATACCTGTAGAAACCTGTTAATACCTGTATACAACTGTTTAAACGTGTAGACACCTGTATACAGCTGTTTACACCTGTTTACACCTGTATATGCCTATTTACTCCTGGAGACACACCTGAACTATCACCATGGTAACTAAATGACAAGACAACATTAGAACTTTCACCATGGTAGCTAGATTACCTTTCACACAAAACATTTCCGATAACTAAGTTCAATCAGTCACAGTTCTCTACGACATTTATACAAACCATGTGCAGACCACCTAGTGAGGGCGGTAAGAGGTTCAACACATTGCTCAGCAATACCCTGGCAATCATTGCTACGGGGATGGAGCTCTCATAGATCTCTGTCTGCAGTAGCATCCTCTGTACATAAGTAAGCTACTCAGCAGTGAAGACAGCTGAATTAATTGTCAAACCTCTTGGATCAGTCATGGGGTCATCAAATTAGCAAACTCAAGTTTTTTTGTTGTTATGTATCACGCTGAAATATTGGAGAACAACCCCAAAACTTCCTGTAGGAATGTTTTCGATTTCATGATTCTGTTTCACCCGTGCTGTGTGTGACTTCCATGTGACTGGCGACGCAGATGTTGTGTGTATCCCCCTCCCTGGAGCTTTCACTCGCTGCAGGGTCTGAAGGAAAAGTTAACAAAGCAATCTGGGAATCACAATTGATGCAACCATCTTGTCTTCTTCTTCTCTTTAAAATTAATGTCTCGTAATTTGCATTATATTCTTCCTCACTCCCACCACTCATTTATATCTGTCCTCCCCTCCATCCTCCACTCCTCCTCTCTTTCCTCTCCCATTTTTTATCATTCACTCTTTCCCCTGCTCCTCTGCTTCCCTCCTCCTCTCCCACTTCTTCCCTCCCATCTCCTCTTCCATCATTTCCCCCCTCTCCACTCATCCCTCTCCTTCTCCTCTCCTCCTTCTCCCCCTCCTCTCCCATCCTCTCCTCTCCTCATCTCTCCTCTCCTCTCGCCTTTCTTCTCCTCTCCTCACCTCTCCCCCTTCTTCACCTCCTCTCTCCCCCTCTCCCTTCCTCCCCTCCCCTCAGGAAGAAGAAGACCAACTACTTCATCGTGTCGCTGGCGTTCGCTGACCTGCTGGTGGCGCTGGTGGTCATGCCCTTCGCCGCCATCGAGCTGACCACGGGCCAGTGGTTCTACGGGGAGATCTTCTGCCTCATCCGCACCTCCCTAGACGTCCTGCTCACCACCGCCTCCATCCTGCACCTCTGCTGCATCGCCCTGGACAGGTGTTGGGGGGGGGGGGGTTGAAAGAAAGAGTTTGCTTGTGTAAACCAACATGAGAGAGAGAGAGAGAGAAAGAGAGAGAGAGAGAGAGAGACAGAGAGAGACAGAGAGAGAGAAAGAGTGTGTATGTGAGAACCCAGGGTTTCGGTGTGTCAGAGAAAGACATTTTGCATTTTATTTTTGGGTTAAAATGAGAAGGATGGGTGATGAGAGAGGGGAATATGTGTTTGTATGCGTGTGTGTGTTTGCATATGTGTGTGTTTGTGTGTATTTGTGTGTATGTGTGTGTGTGTTCGAGTATGTGTGTGAATGTGTTTATGTATGTATGTGTGTGTGTTTGTGTGTGTGTGTGTATTTGTGTGTGTGTGTGTATTTGTGTGTGTGTGAGTGTGTGTGTGTGTCACCTGTTGTGTGTGTGTGTATGTAGGTACTATGCCATCTGCTGGTGTGTGTGTGGTATTAACCTGCAGTGTGTGTGTGTGTGTGTGTGTGTGTGTGTGTGTGTGTGTGTGTGTGTGTGTAGATACTATGCTATCTGCTGCCAGCCGCTGGTGTACAGACACAAGATGACCCCGGTGCGGGTGGCGGTGATGCTGGGCGGCTGCTGGATCATCCCCTCCTTCATCTCCTTCCTGCCAATCATGCAGAGCTGGAACGCCATTGGGATCGAGGACATCGTGAGTCCCTGGTCCCATGACCTGTGACATGACCTACTTCACGCTCTAAATCAATCCTCTCCATTCAAATCCACATGCTGTACACTGGCCACTGCCCAGAGACGTATTGATATCCTCTTCTGAAAGCTTATCAAATTGGCAAAAATTAGTTTTCTTGGGTAGCACATCTATCCATACCGACACAGGAAACAAGGTGTGACTGCACCTTTGGTTTGTGGTTTCCAGCGCTCTGCGATCTCCTCTCGAGTATACGGCTCACCAAGTAGGACTGTAGGACTCTAGAGACATATCACAGCAGACCACATGGCAAGGCATGATGTGATGTACGGAAAAACATTACATCATATGAATTACATGACAAAACATAACAAATACATATACACATATGATATTGAATGTGATGTTCTATTATACATACAACATAACTAAGACATAACACTGCATATCCTAACTATTGGGTTTATAATCCAAAGCTTAATATCAGAAGTGCACAGTCATCAGCGGTTTAAATGTCAGAATCCAGAAGATGACCTGGTGTGACCTGCAGTGTTTGTTTTATTTCTATCCTTGTTCGTGAAATTGTTTCCCATTAAACAGCAATCATGGCCGATCAGAGCAGACCAGACGCTAAACTTAAGGAAGGCTCCAGGGGATAGTTTCCAGAAACGTCAGCCCCCTTCCCCCATGTAGCGGTCACACAGTGGGCCTCATTCCTCATTGGGGGTCAGGTCTCTGGAAGGGGTTCAACGTGTGTGCATCAGTGTGTATAGAAATAGAAACTGATATAAAATGACATTTTCTTTGCTGTGACTGATTTCTCAGCAAAACAGCTTAAAGCAAAGAACATTGCTCTCATGGGTCCGGACATGCACACATTTTCTTTGGTGATTTTACGTCAAAATACAAAATAAAGCTCCAAAACCAAAATAAAGTCCTATTTGAAGCAAGAACAAAATACAGCCCTACCACATAGATTAAAACGATATGACTCTAATTCAAACCCTCTGGGTGCTTTGGGCCGGGGGATGGGACTAAACAGGGACATGTTGGGTCCTTCAGGGAAGAGGAAGTGTATTCTTAATACAATTGGTACTTAAAGGTGACATATTATACCACCAGGTGTGAGTGTGATTAGCTGTTACAAGCCGTTGGACACGCCCACAAGCCGGTGGACACGACCACAAATGGCCATGTCCACCTAGATGTGTTCTGCATAGATCAGTCCACCAGCCTACCCAGTGGCCTGAATCAAACGTTCCTTATCTAACCATCATACATCTAGGTGAATACGCCCACTTGTGATGTCAGAATAGGCAGATTTTCATAACGGCTTGTAACGGCTAATCACATTCACACCTAGTGCTATGATATGTCACCTTTAAAAAGCCCGCCTCCCTGTTCATGGTAAGCTAATCACGTTTGTTTGAGGAACAGGATTTCCACGGTAAACGTTCAGCGTCAACGTTAGCTCACGGTTTTAGCTATGTAGTTACCTTACATACCTTTATACGGCAATACTTCATTCACCTCTACCAAGAACCAAACCTCTAGAACAGGGTACCATACCCAGATAAGTGAATAATATACACCCAAGCTGAAGTAATCCAAGTACAATGGCTAATTTAAGCTGAGGTGTAGGTCATTCCGAAGATTTCTGCAGGGCCCCACTGAGGTCCTCTCTGCTCCCCCAGATTGAGGAGCGGCGCGGTGTGGCGTCCAACGACACCAGCTGTGTGTTCCTGGTGAACCGGCCCTACGCCCTGGTCTGCTCCGCCGTGGCCTTCTACGTCCCACTGGCACTCATGCTGCTCGCCTACCAGCGCATCTACGTCACCGCCATGAGCCATGCCCGCCAGATCGAGACACTGCAGCGCGCCGGCTCCGCCCCCTCTACGACCGGCCCTGCCCCCGGCCTCACCCCTTCCTCCAGGGAGGGCTACCCGCCGCACGCCGCCGCTCTGACATCCTCCGCCTCGCCCAACGACAAGCTCCACACGTCCAGCAGCCGCATGCGCGTGGAGACCAAGGCGGCCAAGACGCTGGCCGTCATCATGGGGTGCTTCTGCCTGTGCTGGGCACCCTTCTTCATCACCAATGTGGTGGACCCCTTCATCCAGTACTCTGTGCCCTGGCAGCTGTGGACCGCCTGGCTGTGGCTGGGCTACATCAACTCAGGCCTCAACCCCTTCCTGTACGCCTTCCTGAACCGCGCCTTCCGCCGCGCCTTCCTGGTCATCCTGTGCTGTGGGGACCAGCGCTACGCGCGGCAGGGCAGCTACTCCCACGCGTACAGCCTCAGGCCCCGCACCTCCGCCAACGGGACCTCTGTGGCCCTCAGGTACAGGGGCCTCCGGGTGGGGTGTGTTGGTGTGACGGGGGACCGGTGGTGGGGCAGTGTGTGTGTGTGTGTGTGTGTGTGTGTGGAAGGTAGCTAGACGTATTCATCTTGGACTTGAAGACATGATGTGAGTGGGTGTGGGTGTTTGAGAGAGAGAGCGAGAGAGGGATTTAGAGAAGCATATCATTTATCTGTGTGTGTGTGTTTGTGTGCGTGTGTATATGTGTGTGTGTGTGTGTTTGTGTGTGTGTGTGTGTGTGTGTGTGTGTGTGTCGGTGTGTGTCGGTGTGTGTCCTGCTATCTTTAGCTGATTCTCTACAGCTGTGACTAATAAAACTAAACAGACACAATCTTTCATCACACACACACACACACACACACACACACACACACAAACACACACACACACACACACACACCAACACACACACACAAACACACACACACACAAACAGCTGTCCATACAGAATGTTCCTGATTTTTTCAGTAGTTCAAGGCTTACTCTGTAGTTTCCCAGCAGTAGTAGAGCCTGTCTCTCCTGACCAGCCCTGTCCCATTCATACCATAGACCCCCAACACCGCCGGGCTCATGTGGAACCAGTTACACACTGCTTTTTCTGAAAGATTAGACGGTATATATCATATTAGTTATATAATAAAGTTATAGTGTTGAAGTGTATGGGAACGGTTAACTTGATGAATGGGAAGCAGATGGATCTGGTTTGCAGCAGACCTGGCCTGTGTCCAGCCAATCACATATGTCTATCTAAAGGGGGCGTGTCTGATAGGAAGACAGAATAGAGGAGCGCCCAATGGGGGCGCCGGGATGCATTTAGAGCAACCAAGGTGGCTGCCACTGATGTCACACACATTGCTCTGATTGGTTGTAGGTCAATTAAATTGCGTCCGGAAGCATTTAAGTCGGTGGCCGTTGACAACGCCCCTTGGAATCCAAAGTGAACTGAGAGGTTCCCGGGTCTGGTGATGTCAGGCTAGGACAAGGATGATGATGACATCCCCACTTTCCATGTCACACCAGCCAGGGGACACAGAGGCTGTGGACCCCCAGCCAGCACAGGACAACCTCTGCCTGGGTGTGTGTGTGTGTGTGTGTGTGTGTGCGTGTGTGTGTGTGTGTGTGTGTGTGTGTGTGTGTATGTGTGTGTGAGTTTGTGCACTTGCCACTGTATGTGTTTACAGATTGTTTTTCGTCTGAGGGCATGTCTTTGCAGCCATGCGTTAAGTATGAAATAAACAGGATTAATTTGTTTTCAACAATCTGACAGACCTTCTGTGTCCTTGTATCCACCCTACGCTCTCCCTCTCCAACCAGCCCCCCCCCCCCCCCTCCTACACACACACACACACACACTCACACAAGCACATAAATACACGCACACACATGAGCGAGTGGACAGTAGAGGGTGTTTGTGGGCTCTGGGTGTTGTTCTTCCCAGCCAGGAGATGTGAGGCTAATCCTACTGGCCAAACATTGTCCCTGTGTCCCCTGAGAACAGGGGACCGGCTATGGGATCAAGGACCACCACTGGATGATAGTTAATCCACATTCGGAAAGCTTACATTGAGTGATTTGGTCAATGCTTTTAATAAAGTGAAGCTGAGAAATATTGAAGCGTACGATTCTGAAATACAAGGGTTTTCTCTTTTTAAAAGGCAGTACAAACAGTTGATTGTAACAGTGAATATCACACACCGCACAATGCTTCAAAAGTTCACTACAATTTAAACTGCAGGGAGGGGGAGGAGTTGTAGGATGTGGTCCCAGCATCGGCAATATGGCTGTAGACATGGATAACAAAGCCCGTAGGAGGCGTTTCTTCTGCTCTTGAAATGCACGTGATTCTTTAGGAAACAATCCCAAAGCAGATCTACCTCCACTGTCTGCTCAACGGAGGGCATGTGGTCTGTGACTTGTTTCAATGTATTTTGTGTAGTACTCAATATGTCCCCGTTTCTGGTGACCTCTTGCTGGCTGGAAATGTCTCTGTATAAAAATATTCAGAGCTATATATATATATTCATATGATCATAATAAGATCAAGTTTCCCCTTAGCCATCATAACGTTCAATAGGCTAGCTGCTAGCACACAGCTATTGATGAAGCGTGTTTTCCCTGATCCAATTTAACCCCAATATTGTGAGTTCCGTTTCATGCTTATTTACGCTTTTCCTTGGAACATCACTTGTTATGGAAGCAAGATGTGCTTTGTAGGACTGACTCACTTTTCAGTAAGTTATAAAATACAATTATGATAGATAACACTAATATAGCTTCTGGCTGTGTCTTAACGCTAAAATAATATTTCTTCAAAGACAAATTTGTCTCTGTTTGTTCGAAGCATAGACAATATCTCCATTCGAGGTATTGCTATTTGGAGATGTTTATTAAATCCCACCAATTGTGTTTCGCCCAGTAGCTCCACACATATTAGGCTGCATCATCTGTCCTCCAGCGAGAAGGTTGGCTGATGGAGCGGAGGCGTTTCCATGGCTCCCAGCTGCTTGGTGTGAATGGGATTTAACATGAGGTTGGCGGCGTTGCAGGCTGCTACTGTCCTGTCCTGCGGTTGTTATCTGGACCAGGGTGCATGTGTAACCACTTCAGGCAGGGAGACATGAGGGGCCCAGCTGGGGGCTTTAAGGCTGTTAGGGATGGGTGGAATACCCCAGCTGATCCACTCTCGCCTCTGACTGTCTCTGTCTCTCGGTTTCTCTCTCTGTCTATCTCTGTGTTCTGCTCTCTCACCCTCTCTGTCTGTCTGTTGGTCTCTATCTATCTAGTCTCACAAAGCCAGACCAAACTACAGCAAGTAGAATGGTCTGGAACCACGCTATTTAGAGCCGTCTATCCGGGGGGAAACTGGGCTGGCCTGTTTTTATTTCTTTAAACCAGTCACAATTATCTTGGGCGGGGCTAAGCCCGGGAAGCAGCAGCGGTGTCCGTGCAAAAAAGTGCTTGGGGGGAAATTATTTTGATGGAACGTCTGCACGTTCAGAGGCTGTCAGAGAGATGGCTAAATCCCAACCGCAAACGCCCCAAAAAACAGTTAAAGATGTATGTCGCCTATGTGAAGCTCCTTTTATGGTTAAAAATTACAAACATAGTTTGTTTCTTTCTCACAATGATGTCAAGACACCATACACGTTGGCCCTCGAGGAGCTCACGGGATCTGTCAAAATGACAGACGTTTTAACATTTATATGTGGTTCTTGTAGAACGCTGTTAAACAAATATCATAGGTGCTATTCTTTTGAAGTTCGTTGCAATTTTCGACGGAAAGAACCAAACATGCTAGCTTTACAGCGCCGTCAAAGTCCTCTTCAAAACCCGCCATGCTGCCTTGTTTCCGAGTTTGAGGGGGAGCACAATAGGGGAAAGCCAGCAACAGGAAGGGGAGGAGTTTGCGTTGGTATCCAACGCGAGCGCTATAGACGCTTTCCATTTCGGCTCAGCCAGACTACTAGCTATCTCTCTCTCTCTCTCTCTCTCTCTCTCTCTCTCTCTCTCTCTCTCTCTCTCTCTCTCTCTCTCTCTCTCTCTCTCTCTCTCTCTCTCACACACTCTCTCTCTCTCTCTCTCTCTTTATTATTTTTTTATTATTATCATCTTTCCGACTCTTATATCCCTAGAATACATCAAAGTTTGCCAAAACTTTTTCTGGCAAAAAGGACTGCCGCCCACGACTTCAAACCACGTAGCATACACCTGGCCACTGGTCAACTCTTTAACCTCTTAAACTCGAGGTTCCCCAGATTTGGGAAGACCGTGATCACTCTCGCAGCAAAACTCTGCAAGCACATATAAGTCATTTTTACACACACCAAACACAACTCAACCACCAAGCATATTTATTAGACAAATTAGACAATTAAAAATAGGCTGGAGCTTAGAGGTTAAATATTCACACAGCTCTACACAACAGCCATGTAATGCTGAACAGCTACGTTAATACCGGCGGCTCGCCAGATAGATGCTCCAGCAGATGGTCGTGTTCATAATAATCATGAGCTGGGCTGACTGCAACTACAAGGACTACCTACTACAACCATGTACAATGAAATGATTTCTGAATAAAACATTTATAGAATATATAAATGGATCCCTCGCCCCACCTGAGACCCATCAGCTTGTTTATCAACAATCTCTTCTGATTGGTCAACGTCTAGCCGTCCTTGCTTCCTATTGGCCAGATGTTCCTCGTTAGCCAATGTCTTATTTCTTTTTGATTTGTCCTCCTTTCCTATCTGTTGTGGCCCTTGTTTATGCCTCTTTTCCTCTCTTCCTTTCTCATCCTGTCTCACTCTCTCATCTCTCTCTCTCTCTCTCTCTCTCTCTCTCTCGCTCTCTCTCTCTCTCTCTCTCTCTCTCTCTCTCTCTCTCTCTCTCTCTCTCTCTCTCTCTCTGTCTCTCTGTCTCCCTCTCTCTCTCTCTGTCTCTCTCTCCCTCCCCCTCTAAGGGGTCCTTGCTGTCTGTTTATTCTTGTTTATTCTCTCTGTTCAACGTCGTGTTGTTTCATCCGGTCCAACGTGCTCAGCTCCAGTTCCTCATGTGAAGACAGATCCCAGCCTTCAGGTAAAGACAGCAGAACCCTCACAGTGGAGGAACACATCCTTCCTGTTCCCACGTGATGCCTTCTCTGGTAATAGAACCGGGTAGGTATTTGTTGTTAACCCAAAACTAAATCATATTTAAGAAAGCATTTTTAGTTAACTGAAAAAATAAATACGAGACATTAGAGTTAACTTTAGCTAACTGACAATGTGTTGTGTGTTAACAAAACAAACTCAAATTTCTTACATTTCTTAAACTTTCATCTTTGAAAACTTTGTAATTTTTTTTAATGTTGCACGTGAATACATTAAAATAGGATATGGTGTTTGATTTAGTTTTTATTACACATTTAATACTTTTCGAATGAAAATTAAAAAATTTAAAAACTATTATAAGGGCTCGAAGGGTGTGTGTTCTAAATCAGGCTCAAATCGGCTTCTGTCGGTTTACAATGCAAAATACCTTGCTTGGAATCATGATTTGGTTATGAAAGTGTTTCCAGAATCCAGATTCAATCTACATTCACTAGCTTGGTGTAAACAGGGTAATCCATGAGACACCTTGTGCTACATTGTCAAGGGCGATTGGAAGTTGTCTGTTGTTGAGCATAGTATAAAAATAATGGCATCATCTAGATAAATCACTGACCCCAAAACCAAGAATCTAGATCATGTTGAACAGTGATTATGTAGGCCACAGATTGGCCAGGCTCAAATCAAGTGTCTTTTTGTGTGTGTAGATGTAGTGGGTGTGTGTTTTTATTCTCTGCGGTCATCTGCTCGTCTGTGTGAGTGAGTGTGTGAGTGTGTGTGTCTCTCCAAGGTCTGTGTCTATGCATGTTCTAAATGTGGCTGTCAGTGTAATCGCAATAACAACCTTGACCTCCCAGCGACCCCAGGGATGGTCGCTTAGAACACACACTCCACATATCTCAGAGCCGCTCCAATGTCGGAAGAAGAGGAGAAACAGCAGGCAGTGTGTTTAATGTAAAGCTAGACGGATACAGAGAGGAGCAGGGGGAGATCCAAGTGTCTAGATATATGGTCTAAAACTCATTTTTTTGGATGTTCTGTCCCAACATGTTTAGGTGTGCGCCTTCTGGATGTGGTTGTGTGAGTGCATGTGTGTGTGTGTGTGTGTGTGTGTGTGTGTGTGTGTGTAGGCATGTGCATGCTTGTGTGTGTGTGTTTCACACATTTCTTGGAGAGATTAATCTAATGTCAGATGCAAAACAGAGTTCAACCCTGTGCTTATCAGGGACAGAAGAAGCCAGCGTTGCTGTGAATGATGTCTCCTCCGTTGAAAGATTAGACACGGTGCCATGAAGGTTCCTATAGTCCTTAACCTCGCCCAGGAGCTCTCTTCTCTCGACAGAACACGTTGAATGAGATGCTTCGATGTGTGTGTGTAACCGTGAGACGCGGGGCGTCCGGTATGGGACGTCCCGATCCAGCAGTAAACTCTTCAGGTAGAGCCGCTAGGCTTCAAGGAAGACTTAATGTGGGTTTCACAAGTTTCAGAAATCAAATTTGTCTTGCTCCTAGCACCGTTAACCCCCAGCCTATGAATTGCGTTTTGGTAGCCCAGATATATGCGATGAAACTCATGACCTTCTTTCCCTGTTTGTTGTGTGATCTCCACTGTGATTGTCTCCTCCTTCCTGTCAATCACAGAGGGAGCGTTGTGAGTTCTGGTGAATAAAATAAAAACAATGATCAAATAAATAGAAAGAAAAATGATGAATCCATAAATAAATATCAACAACCCAAACCTCAGTAGTTGTCGTGTGCCTGCTGGAGGAAGTGTTTGTTCTGCAGGGTGAAGATGAGACCAGAGGGTTTGTTTGTTGGTCGGCAGCTGGTGGTGGAGATGGCTCTCAGAATGCGTCTGTGTGTCGACTACTGAGGGTCTGGTACCTGGTGGGCGTATCTAGGAGCTCAGTCTGTCTTAATGTTTTATATGAGAGAGAGAGAGAGAGAGAGAGAGAAAGAGAGAGACATCAGCAGATATGAAAGTGTGAATTAATGTTTAATTTATTGTTATTCATATTATCATATAGTTTAAGCATAATACGGGAGGGTGATAGAGCAATGCAGACAGACGCTAACCCTGTGTGTGTGTGTGTGTGTGTGTGTGTGTGTGTGTGTGTGAGTGTGTGTGTGTGTGGGTGTGATTGTGTAACGTATGTCATTTGCTCTAAAATCATTGCAAAGATTCGGGATAGGCTCATTTAACGAGAGCCCCTAGATGCTTGGATAATATTTATTTGTTTAATCTTATTTTAACAATCAGTTGTCGTCCAGTCCGAGTGGGAGCGGGTTAGCATTCCCTCTGGTTATTAAACCTCTTCTCCTCTATTCTATGTACTCTACACTGCCAAATAATTACTGAAATACACATGAAGTGACGGGTGAATTACAAACGTCACATAACGTTGTTTCTTCAAGTGCACTAAACCGGTCAGTTTGTTGGCCTGCGACACCAGGGCATGGACCTTAGTCATCTTGGTTCCATATGGGGTACTGAAGGCAGAACCAGTTCCCCCAGCCAGTCAGTGTTCAGTTCCAAGATGGAACCAAGATGGCTGCTAGGTGGCTGAGGCCCATGGGGAGCAGATCGGGGAGTGGAAAGGCCAAGATATTCCGCTGTGATTAATTAAACTCAGATTACCAGCCGGTCCTCTGGCTGCCGATGACATGCACGTTGTGGGAAAAGGGCAAAGTGTGGGAAAAACAAAAAAACACTGATAAGAAATATTAACTATCTATTTTAATTTCCCACAAACCCGCCCTATATAATGTCACTGAGGATTACGCAGTCCATCATGTTTACCCGGTGTCCTGCTAAAGAATTGGTTGTTGCAGAAAATGGCTTTGCTTTTTCCGTGCACACAGAGACAAAAGAAGAGTACGTTGTTGATGTTGTGTGTGCTCTCAGGACACCGGTTCTGACATCTTCAATTTGTCCACCCTTGAGCAACCGCCGGCCCTCTCCTCCTCAACCTAAAACGAAACAGTCTGGGAAACAAGACGGGATGAGTGGGGACAGATGGGGGCCCTGGATGTGTTTACTTCAAGGGGCTGAGCATATCTTCCTGTAGGGTATCCTGCAATTTGTCGGGGTACAAAGAAATGACTCAGAATCAGAATCAGGTGAATTCTTAACATGGCCACAATAAAGTCAGTGTGGGGTGACTCTGAAGTCCTAAAGTAAAACAGCAGAAAGGTAATAATAACTTTCCCGCGTTCCCGCCAGAAACATGACTATATATGAACATTTGTTCATTATTGTTATCGCAAACCAAATATGTTGTAGCGTTCTCCAACTCTCAAATCATGGAGAGAATCAAACCCTGATGGCGGCCATGATTCCGTGAAGCACAGCACCATGTTTTGGTTGAGGTCGCTGCCATCGACCAGCTGTGCAGACCTGCACTCGAGTCTTATTGGCCGGGAGCCCAGGACATCAGACTTCATTAACCAATCAAAGCACTTCCTGGGAGAGAGTAGACCCGGACAAACGGATTTCACTTTGATGGTTCATCCTGCATTTCTTTGAGCTGACAATGGGAAGCAGACGAAAGGAGACATCCACCACACACACTCCATAAGGGAGGAAGGAAGGAAGGAAGGAAGGAAGGAAGGAAGTAAGGAAGGAAGGAAGGAAGGAAAGGAAGGAAGGAAAGGAACGCATGTAGAGAAAGAGAAAAGAGCAAAGAAAGAAAGAGAGAAAGTAACGACAACAGTCAGTTCAATCCTTTTGTTCCTGCAGTATCCATAGCGTTTCTGTTGGAAAACCTCCCCCCCGCCTCCACTCCAGAGAGCTACCGACATTAGAGCCAGGGTTACATTACGACATGTCCCTCCAAAGTTATTAGCTTGAAATGAAAGGTACACAAAGCTCTCTCCTCTCCGCTGCCAGGGGTCATGGTGAGGTCACCCTCACCATGACTCTGAAGTCTGACAGACTTTGAAGTCTGACAGACTTCAGAGTTATGCACAGTGTGACGTCACACTGTTTAGTTATCTCCTTTATGAAAAAGGACTTCTGTGTGTTTTGGTGTAGGCATTTTTATTTTAACACACATTTTATATGGCGGTTGTCTCTGATCTAAATTAAGTGCGGTGAGATATTAGTTGAAAAAAGAAAAGTGTCCTATCTTTATCAGGACATCAAGGCAGGTGTCCTGTGTTAGGCTGTGTACTGGTGTCGCTGTTTAGTCATTAGGCAGACACTTCATCCAAAGAGACTTGCAGCTAGTTCACATTAATTGAGGAGCAGGTAGGGGTTAGGGGGCGTCTTGGTCTCGGAGGCCCATAGGTTAGGCTGTGTCAAACCCAGAACCTTTTGGCGAGGAGTCGAACAACACTTTCTTGGCTCATTGTATGTACTGTTATGAATTTGCCTTAAGGCATGCAGCTGCAACCCGACAAGCATGGGAAATAAACTAGTAAACTAGTAAACAATGAACACAAAATGTTCCTAAAAAGAAGGACGCAAACAAGGACATTAGAGTCATTTTGAAATCACATTATCCCCATGACTCAAGAGACACACACATGCAAGCACACACATACACACACACACACACACACACACACAGACACAAACACATACACACACACACATGCACACACACACACAGACACACACACATACACACAGATTGAACACAATAGTATGGGGTCAGAACAGTCTCATTAATAATGAATGCACAGAGAAGGATTCACAAATGTATTTTGTGATTTATATATAAATTACTCTCTTCTCACAAATACATTTCAATGCACACACATATAGATATCGGTATGTATAAACTAAAATAAATCCATAAACAAAAATAAGTTTCACAAACACATTTCTAATCCACACACAAATGGCCCATGGGTAAACAAATGATAAGGCACCGCCACACAAGTTAACTAACAATCGCTGTAGGCTTCAATATCATGCAAGCACTTTATGTTTTCTTTTTTATTTTTTTCTACATCACAATTGCATGCTTTAATAAAGTATTGTTTATACCTACCATTACGAGTCTCGTTTGGTCTAGTAGGGAATTCGCACAATGGCGCTGCTGCTGCTTGCTTATGGCTGGTTCAGACTACACGATTTCAGCCCGATTTTGCCCCGATTCGTTCGTCACAGACAAATTTGTGAGTCGTACACGATTTAGAAAATTCGGCGACGAGACGAGGTCTTGTAATGTGACATGCTCGCGATCTGCAATTTTTTGTCTGCGACGTTCGAAAACCCCACAATGAAGGCATGCCAGAAATTTGGGGGAATCGCATGACGTATCCATTGCTGACATAGAGGGAATCATGCGAACTGCTGGAGCACACTGGCAGTGTTTACTAACTAGTAAAGAACTAACTAGTAAAGTAAAGACTAGTAGAGATGCGCGGTTGGCGGTCATACCCGCGGACACTGTGGATAATCCACGGTTTGGGTGGATTGCGTGAAAAAAAAAAATACTCGAAGGAATTGCGGGCAGGTCACAGTTGAAATAAATAAATTAATAATAAGTAGGTTAACATATTGACTAGACAAACGGCAAACTGACAAATTATATTTTTCTATAATCTCCCTGCTTCTGAAATCTCCGCCCAGCGCTCGTCCACTGGTTTTCCATAAGCATTCCACTGTGCATATGCCCTCACACATTGTTGAAATCATATGCTGGATGCTTTATTCTTTCTTTGTGACTTTTAGTTAATGATCGGCCTATAATAAGACCACGTTGGCTATGTTCGCTGACAACAGGGGACATTTCATAGTGGTTGGACATTTTAGTGAGCCGACAGGCTTTTTGTCGGGACGCGGAACTCGCAACTCAAAATCGGGATGACATTACAGCTCATCCGTGCATCTCTACTAACTAGACTTCACTGCACTACGCAGAGGACCGCCATCATAATGCCTAGTATAGGAACTCGGGATCCATTGTTATTTACACTTTGTTGCTGCGTTGATGCTGCGTGAAGCACTGCATTAAACACGACCAACAGTCAAATCCAAAAGCCATCATGATTGCGATGATGATGAGGATTATGATGACGATGATGACAATGAAGAAGGTTATTATGATGATTCAGTGTTTACTTTGCGGTGACGACACATTATTTGGATCACAACAGTGCTGCAGCGCGCCGCTTCCTATTGGTGCTAGGGGCGGCAATTGACGTGCGTGAAATGCGCACTGCGGCGCTTGGGCACCGTTGTGTGGCCGGCTTTATGATTATGAGGTGTTACGCGATGTTCGACACATGCACGCGCATTTGGCCCCCCCACCACTGAAATCATTCCGGCGCCTCTGCGAAGAAGTAAAAGCTGCGTAACGTTTTGAACTACACACTTTATCCATTTAGTTTCGACTGGGTTTTGGGATTGTCGGTGCCGTTAAAGTAGTAAACGACACCGACAATCTAAAAACCCAGTCACTGCAGTCCCGTGATTGGCTGAAAACGAGGGAGGCATCTGATTGGCTACAGAGAGTTCCTTGTTGAAAAAAATGCATTTGTGAATCCATCCACGTCAGGAGAGTCTCAAAAATCCACATATAAATACAGACCAGTTCACACACCAATGACAAGTTCACGAATGAAAAGCGTCTTGTAAATTCAAGTTTAACAGTTTGTATATAAATGTAACAACATCCAAATACATTTTGATGAAAATTGCAAATATTTTTTTAATTCATATATTTATGGATTTATATTACATTTATTTAAAACAAGACACATTTGTGTGTGGATCAGAAATGCATTCGTGAAACTTATTTTTGTTTATGGATTTATTTTAGTTTATACATACCGATATCCATTTGTGTGTGCATTGAAATGTATTTGTGAGAAGAGAGTAATTTATATATAAATCACAAAGTACATATGTGAATCCTTCTCTGTGCATTCATTATAATGAGACTGTTCTGACCCCATACAATAGAGGCTAATACTGTTCCATGCTAGCTATGCTATCTGGAGCATACTGTTTTATAAGGTCTCATTCCCAAACTCTTGATTACACCGCCATATGAATCAACTGGAACTTTGGGGGTCCCCCATTCTCTCTGTGGGTCCATGTATTTATACGCTAATCCATAGATAGAAAAATACTGACATCAGTGCCATTCTACCCCACGCATCAAACTATTCATACAACACTCTGTATGTCTGTGTGGTTCTTTTCGACAACCATTCATCCGATCAATTTCACCCTTGGCGGTTGAATTGCTTAGGACTCAATTAAGTGCTGTCTGGAATGTTAAGTTGTTTGGATGAGCGGTTCTCCATCAATCTCGCATGCTCGGGGTCGTGCAATCGGCTCGTTCCAAACAGGCCCTTTTTGGCATTGCACTCCTAGACTATTTAAATTCCAGCTATAATTAATGCTAACTTGAATGGCAGAACCACATGCCACTACTGTTCCTCTACATGCAGTCCTGAGACAATTTCATCCAAAGGGACTTACATGTGAGGCCAAGAACATTTGAGCCTATATAAACATTGGAACGGCTACAAACTAATCCAACTATTGAATGAAATCTGGCATAGAAACTTAAATTGAAACAGATTAAATAATCTATGTTCCCTTCTTTTTCCTAATAAATGAATATTGAATTTTGAATATTCTTGCACAAATTTATTGTTGTTTGATGACTTGCTCTTTCTTCAATTCTCTGGTGAGGGTCATTTTGGTCTATTTGTTCTTTGTTCTACATTCATGGGTTCATGTAGTGATGTGATATATCCAGGTATGGGTTGATGTGTGGTGTAATATCTGTGTGGTTTGATATTCTCATTGTTTATAAGATATGATAAAACTGTATTCACTTAATCCCAGACGGGCTATCCAGGTGTCACATCAGAAAGAACACAACAGTAGCAGACAGAGTAAAAATGTGCAAAAGAAATATGTAAAAGAAAGAAATCTGAATGCACAGAATGAGCAGTGTCAATGTAGGGATGAATTCAAAAGAATGTTTGTCAACATTAGGAAGTAGAAGCTATACATTATTGACAAATACGACGAAAAGGACAATGATTATCTTCATGTTAAACATCTTTGGCTGTTGTCAAAACACCTCCTGTTGTGCATTGATTCTCTCGATAACACGTCTGTCTTTAAACTGTGGATATAACATAACACCACGTGTATGTCAATGCTGACCTGTACCTGAACTGCATCAAGAATAATTGAGAGTGAAAAGTATTTTATAAAAAGCCTAACCCCAACTTCATCAGTTCAGCTATGGTCTTGTGATTGTATTTGTCTGCCTCAACTTGAATCTGAATCTGATATGGCAGCGGAACTGTTCTGAACGCATCCAGATGTTCACAACTTATTTCCTAATATTTTCATCTTGGAAAATATTTGATACTTCTTCCATACACATTTACTTTGATTTATTTATTTTCATCCAAAGCGAATACAGAGACAGACCCTCTCCCAGTTGAGCCTCTCCCTCTTCTAGAGGACACACCCTTTCAACTGGGCTGCAGACATATATATACTGTATACATCAAATGTATAATAGACATAAAGAATAATCTGTGTTTATAACACATGAATATAAGAGATACACATCTAGAGGAAAGGGATGCTAGCTCTGCACTGGCTTGTTTTTGTATAAAGACAAGGTTTGTGTTTTTGTGTTGTTGTTGGTCTTGACCACACAGAGCCGCTGTATAGGACTATACTGGTCTATTCTTACTGGCTGCTGCATGACTATTCAAATAAATTAGATCAACGCTAAATATTGCCCCAGGACATTTTGAAAGTGAGCAGCTCTCAGAAGACTATTAAGAGATTGAATTAAAGCCTAGTTCTTCTCAGGACAGGAGAGTTTCAGACTTGTGACCAAAGCGGCTAGATGAATCTCATAGCGAAAAAGTACCAGGCCCGTCATTACACTATTGGAGGGGTTTTGGTTCAAATCACAATGCGCCCTACAATATATTTATATTAAAAAATACCCAAATTAAGAGAGAGCAGAGGACTAGAGAGGTAAGGGAAAGAGAAAAGAGCCTTCCTATATGAATATGGTTATTGTTGTACTTTACTCATCCCAGAAATTACACACAATTTAAAAAAGGTTTAAGAAAAAATGAAAAAAAACAACAACATAATGCAATGTACTTTTAGACATTATTGTACAAAAAAAGATTAATAAGAAGTTCAGAGTTGGAGTTCATTTGTTTTATTAGGAGAGGGGCAGTGGACCCCAGACCCCAGCAAATCGTTCCCTAAAGGTTGACTCAATGACTACGGCCTCGCACAAAATGGGCAGGAAGCAGAAGACAATGACATTGGTTTTGTTGCTAGGGCTACGTCTACCTGTATTAGCAACTGTTTGGTTTGTTGGAGAGTGAAGGTGTCATAAAATGAGATTACAACAGCTGTCATGATAAAGAAGGTGTATAAGTGTGTGACTTTGCTAGTGGTTGGTATCTTCAGTTTGTTTGGGTCTATGAGCAATGAGCTTCCAGTTTTCCCGTAAGGAAATATTCCTGTGTGTGTCCTTGACTTGTATGTGTGCTAATCAGATGCTAGATGCTTCAGGGAAATGAGGAAGAGTTGGGCATATTAAAGCGACCAGTCAAACCTTGAGTGGAGAGACCAGTGCGCCTGTTTTTCCTTTGTCTAACATTTTTCCTGTCTTATTTATTGCCGTTTCATTATCAGGTTTTCTTAAGAAAACACTGTTTTCATTTTGGCTTGTACCTCAATTCGGGATATTTTTAAACTTGTGATTATTTTGCTGTTATTCATGTCTGCCCACCCAACATCTACAGGCCTCCTACCCATTCCTGGACAGAGAGTAATCTGTCCTGCTTTCCTTCTCAGCGTTCCTGCGTTCTCCCTCTGTGTTTCGGGGAGATTACATGTCCTACTTGTCCACACACAACACTCAGAACACTCTGAGCAAACCAGCATTGGAGATCCTTTCGTTAGGCCATTGTGTCCCACGGGCACACTGAACTGAATCTGCTCTGGACAGTTGAGGGTTTGAGGGGTGTGGTCTTATGCAGGGGTTCAACCACTCAACATGGAGACACAGAAGGATGACGTATTGAAAATATGTATTTGTAACAGCTTTCAATTCAATTAATTGAATGTATCTCTCTCTCTGTCTCTCTATCTCTCCCTCTCCCTCTCTCTCTCCAGACTTTCCTTCCTACCGAACCGTAGTTACAGTGACAACGGACGCCGGATCCTCGCCAGTGAACCGGAGTCCCAGGATTCGTTAGGGCCACTATGAGGTCGTATCCGCGACAATGCACATGATGTAACATGCCACCACACACCATCCGACAGCATCGTGATGCAGTACAACATGGTGGATGTAGGGTTCTGTGTGTGCACCAGGGATCATTCCTAGGTACTCAAGGGCTCAGCTGTCAACAAATATCGGGCACAACAACAACCACAACAAAAAATCGAGCGCTATGGAGCGATTCAGCGATTCTGTACTCAAAGCTCAAAGCTAAACCTGTACACACGTTCCGCTGCTCCTACCTCACCTGGACAACACCTGATGACATCACCTACACAACAGGTGTCCTGATGACATGAACTACACAACAGGTGTCCTGATGACATCACCTAGACAACAGGTGTCCTGATGACATCACCTGGGCAACAGGTGTCCTGATGACATCACCTGGGCAACGGGTGTCTTGATGACCTCACCTACACAACAGGTGTCCTGCATATCTCTCCTAGACGACAGTTGTTATGACTATGGCTGCATTATTTCGGTCCAGTGACATCATCCGTTGCTGCAGCCAATCGCTGGTTAGTTTTTGACCTCAGACAGACATTGAGCATGGTTCGTTGGGACCAACAGAACCAGGATTTTCTTCCAAAGATGAGGGTCAGGGGTCAAACATGCAGGGAAGGACCTGTCTTGGGGGTCTGGTGGTAGTGCGGTCAACCGTTGGTAGCTGGCATCTGCTCTGCAAAACAAACATATCTCATCTAAAGCCATTGGGCTTACTGTCTAGACTTCTGTCTGACTGTAGGAACACGTTGGGGTTCAGCTACACACTGTGCTGCCTTTTCCAACTCTCCTAGTCCCTTTCATTCTCTCCTCTTGACGTTGGCGATTGAACGGATGACATTAGACAAGGGTTAAAAGACTGAAATGGCCTGGAAGAGAGAAGAGGAGAGGGGAGGGGAATGGAGGGGAGGGGAGAGGAGATGAGGAGAGAGGTAATGAGAAGAAAGGAGACGAGGAGAGGACACAAGAGGAGACGAGTACTCTGCAAAGTGAGGGCTTGGTTCTGCTGCTCTTTGTCAACATTCCATGAGATGTGAGCTCAATGTGGGCCGTCCTGTGACTTGGTGCAGGGGTCCCGAGGAAAATCCCAAGATAATGAAACACGAGCAGCTTTCAAAGGTCTTCTTATCGGCGCAGAGTTTAAGATTGTTGCCACAATTGGGGAGCAAAGTTTGTGTCATTATTATTTTGTTTTAAAGCATATCTTCTGTGTCCCTAGAAACACAAATTAAATGGAATCAATGTGGATAAGGCACGTAGTCCTTTCTCTCTGAAACCCTGACAGACGGACAGACCAAAAGAAGGACGGTCCAAACCCACGTAGGATGCAGGACCCTATGAGGGTCTGGGAGGGAAGGAAAGTTTTCATCCAGAGTTGAAGGCTTTTCCAGTTCCAGCTAACGACGACTGTGGCACATGTACACAACGACTGTGGAACCGTTGATTTATGTACTTGTAATGTAAAAAGATGTATGCCATGTTTTGATAAATCTTTCACCGCAAGGCAGTTCATACTTTGTGCTATTCTCAGCTTTTTAACAGGACGTTTTAAGAAAATCACATTTTGCATTTTGCACTTGTTACTTGTGTGATGCACAATTCACACAACTGAACACACCACAGACGGGATGGAGGAGTGGAAAGGGCAGTCTGTCTGCAAGGTCGACCCAGATCACAGTATTCATGATAAGGACTTAAAGGTTGAAATAAACACCAGGGTTATTTGAAGCTCACATCTACTACCAGAGAGGTGCCAAATGTGATTGTTTAAATCTGTTGTCGCCAGGGAGGACAATTAAAGACATATTTGGGTGGAAATCTGGCATGTTTGGACCATTTTAACCCCAGCTTTACAGAGGTTAAATGTTCATGTTTAAGAGGTAAACTTCTCCCTCCCCCCCCCCCCCCTCTCTCTCTTGTCCTATCATCCATTCTGTTTTCTCTATTTTCCTTATCTTTTATAAGTTAGAAATGACACATAGATAAGGCCACATTAAATGACCTCTATATTGCCAACAGGTGTGATTTTATTTAGCGGTTGCAAGTGCCTTGCAGATGTGAACCACATCACAAGGAGGAGTGTCCACCCAGATCTGTGTTGTGATGTCTCAATGAAGTCCCACCTGGTGGTGAAATAGGGACCCTTTAAAGAGCAGAAGAAGGAGAAGCTGTCCTCTAAGCTCAGAGTGATTCTATTGGTAATCAGTTATTTGTCTGCTGTTGTTCTGCTCACACCCCCTCTGCTGTAACCCCCAGAGAAACAGCCACACTGGTTGTTTGGGCTTCTCCCCATGTCAGTTCCCAGCTCAATAATGGATGTCTTGTTGCTATGTGACAACGGTTCATCATGCACTGTCCTGTGTTTCCTCATTGTTATGAAGTATTTTGAAGTAAACGTTGTTTTGGAGGTCATTCTAATGTTCTGTTTGTTCATTATGAGGTCTGGTGCCTCACAGCCAGAAGCTCCTCCCCATGTTAATCTTTCTCCTTCCTTAAAATGCTGCATAATTAGAATGTGACATCCTTAGCATGTAGCATACTTAGCATGTAGTGGACTTAGCATGTGGCATACTTAGCATGTAGTGGACTTAGCATGTAGCATACTTAGCATGTAGCATTCTCAGCATGTAGCATACTTAACATGCTGCATCATTAGCATGTATCATACTTAACATGTTGCATAATTAACATGTAGCATACTTAGCATGTTGCACACTTAGCATGTTATATATTTTCCTGTAACAAGTAGCATAATTTAACTTTTAGCCTACTTGACCTGTAGCGTACTTAGAGGTGCCAACCTGGTTTCAGAGTTTAAACCAAGTTGGCTGTTATCCAGTCGGGAATTCTACCAGGTTAACCAAATCTGATGACTTTACTGATCAAGTCTCTCGAGTTCTGCATATACTTAACAATGAAACCTGTGGCTGCTGAATCAGATTAACTGAACAACTGATGAACACATGCAGGCTACACCATGCAGGGTCCTTAACATAGGCTACCAAGCATATGTTGAGCCAAATGTCTTCGGCTACGTTTGATCAGAGAGTGTGAGTATATGCCCTATTGGCATTTCATGCGTCTATAGTATCACCATGTATGGTATAGGTGATCATTCATAAGCTCAGTTAACAGCACACAGCCCTCCATACCTCCAGTCCCCTTCTGGGATGCAGCAGCCTCATAACAGCTGAGTAACGGTGGCCTTATAATTTGGCGTGTGGCCTTCCAACACATCATACTGTGTTAAAACAAGCCTTTGTCCTGAGGGGGCGCCGATGTATTCACAGACCCCTCTCTCTATGGGCGTCGCTTGTTCTACAAGGTAATCCTATTGTCTTCCATAGAACAGCAAATACACACAAATTCAAATTTTGTCATCTTGGAGATGATACACTTATTAGAGCTGACCTTGGAGGCCGCTGGCATCGACCAATCAGGAGCCAGCATTCAAAATATATTATTATACTTATATTATTCTCTGAGCCCTTGTCTAACCTCGCAGACTCCAAAACAATCTTCTCAGGATTACGCTTGGCCTCCAGTACCGTGATCTCATGGCTTTACCTCTGAGGTGAACGCAGCCCATGTTCCACCTCCCTAAGGCAAGGCATTCAGCTCTAAGAATAGCCCGATGCCGGAGCAGGGATCACGTTTATCTATGCTGTGGAAAAATCTGAATTGCAGAAAAAGTACACAAAGACAACGTGAGAAAACGTGTCAGTGGAACAGGATGCTTTTTTGTAACGTTCCAAAAAATGTCAGAAGTTTGGACTTTCAAGCACAAAATGAATACACATTTATTATTTCATTACACCCTCCACTCGAGCGCAGCAGCTGTCTCAACTACCCTTATTCTGGTCATGTGTGGCCTTAATTCTGTTTGTCTTTCAATGTTCTCTCCTTTGCCTCGTCTCTTTAGATTCTCCAGGGCTCTATCCATCCCTGCTCTGAGGAACAAACCATCTTCACAGAAGTCCTCTCAAGGCCTGAAGGGTGGAACTTAAGAAGGAACTCATTCTTCCATCAAATCAACAAGTATATCAATGACGGAAAGCGAGCGGTTGTTTTTGTGTGATCCTACGTCGGTCAGGGGGATTTTCCAGGTTACGATCTGCAGGTCTGCATGCCTTCCTGTATGAACTAAAATATGCCAGATCTTGTCTCCTGTGATTTAAAACAGTACTAAAATGAAACCGTCTGAGGCTCGTTTGGGAAGGGGATCAGGAAGTGTTTTTTCACTGCCGAGCAGGAGTTTTAGACCTAGTACAAGAAAACAACAAAATAATCTGCTCCAGATACAGAAAACTTTTAACCCTCTATACCAGGACATCTTGACGCCCACCTCTACCTCAAAGTGAGGATCCAGAGTGGACAAATGTTTAGTCAGTTATTTACCAATCAGTGAATCAATAATGCACTAGAGACAAACAGTTGCCGAGTGGCCGACATACTTTTACAATAACCCTGCACCTTGTTGTGGATAATTTTTTTTAAGCATTGTTCTGTACACCTCAACAATCTTCTATGTTTACATGCACACTTACCTGGTGGATATGCAACACACTGGTCATTTAGACACTACTTGCCCTTTTTTTTAACTACATACCATACTAACTTGCCTTTAAGTAGTACATAAGGTGTATTTTCTGAGCTTTAGTGTTTGTGCCATTGTTTCTCTAGTTTTCTCATGCTTTTAGTTTGGTAATTTTGTCACGATAAAACATGACAAACACCACAAGGTCTAACGTTGGTTTAAAAACGTCTTTATGTGGCTGGCTATTGCTGAAGGTACGATGCACTGATCAACTTTCAGTGATGAAGGCCAGTAAAGGAACAGCGTAACCTATAGGATGTGTTTTTATGTTTTAAGACAATGTTTGGTTCTGAGACAGCTGAGAGCTCAGTGATCAGCTCTCAGGTTCTGGGTCCTGACAGCTGAGAGCTTTAATTATTATACGTATTAATTATTGTAGGCATATATACCTAGAAATAGGTATATAGGTATTAGGAGGTGGAGGGAGGAGCCTATTTTTTATAGTGTAGTGGTTAGTGTGTAGAATACTCAACCAACCTAGAAGTGACTTACTGGCCTAGTGGCTATAGTCACTGCCTTGGACTCCAAGCCAAAGGTCTTCAGTTTGACCTCCATATCTTAAGAAGTTTATCTTGGATCTAGCTTGAATTGAGCTTTTACAGTTTGGTCTTCGGTTGTAAGGTTTGTTAGTCCAGTTGCGCTCTGAAACCTAACCTTGTACGAGGCACAGAGCTCGCATCTCGGGTCAACTGCCCAAGAGGCTCCGGCTCCGGTAAAACAACATAGTTTGCATAGATTACCATTAGAAAGATAATCCTTTTCTATCCACTTATGCTACTAATACTACATTTACTTCTACTCGTATACCTTGCGTATGAGAGGACACTGTCCATAAGCATGTGTAGACCATAGAGTAGACAGAGGTGATGTCCCCAACACAAGAGCAGAGCTGAAAGGGTACAATGGTCAGCGCTCGACTGTAGGCATCATGTTCCCGGTTCACGCCTCACAGTGGCCACCAGAAGTACTGCAATCCCCTATTATATATATATATATATACAGTGGGGCAAAAAAGTATTTAGTCAGCCTCCAATTGTGCAAGTTCTCCCACTTAAAAAGATGAGAGAGGCCTGTAATTTTCATCATAGGTATACCTCAACTATGAGAGACAAAATGAAAAAAATAATCTAGAAAATCACATTGTCTGATTTTTAAAGAATTTATTTGCAAATTATGGTGGAAAATAAGTATTTGGTCAATAACAAAAGGTCATCTCAATACTTTGTTACATGCCCTTTGTTGGCAATGACAGAGGTCAAACGTTTTCTGTAAGTCTTTACAAGGTTTTCACACACTGCTGCTGGTATTTTGGCCCATTCCTCCATGCAGATCTCCTTTAGAGCAGTGATGTTTTTGGGCCACACGGACTTTCAACTCCCTCCAAAGATTTTCTATGGGGTTGAGATCTGGAGACTGGCTAGGCCACTCCAGGACCTTGAAATGCTTCTTACGAAGCCACTCCTTCGTTGCCCGGGCGGTGTGTTTGGGGTCATTGTCATGCTGAAAGACCCAGCCACGTTTCATCTTCAGTGCCCTTGCTGATGGAAGGAGGTTTTCACTCAAAATCTCACGATACATGGCCCCATTCATTCTTTCCGTCACATGGATAAGACTCCTGGTCCCATGGCAGATAAACAGCCCCAAAGCATGATGTTTCCACCCCCATGCTTCACTGTAGGTATGGTGTTCTTTGGATGCAACTCAGCATTCTTTCTCCTCCAAACACGACGAGTTGAGTTTTTACCAAAAAGTTCTATTTTGGTTTCATCTGACCATATGACATTCTCCCAATCCTGTTCTGGATCATCCAAATGCTCTCTAGCAAACTTCAAACGGGCCCGGACATGCACTGGCTTTAGCAGGGGGACACGTCTGGCACTGCAGGATTTGAGTCCCTGGCGGCGTAGTGTGTTAGTGATGGTAGCCTTTGATACTTTGGTCCCAGCTCTCTGGAGGTCATTCACTAGGTCCCCCCGTGTGGTTCTGGGATTTTTGTTCACCGTTCTTGTGATCATTTTGACCCCACAGGGTGAGATCTTGCGTGGAGCCCCAGATCGAGGGAGATTATCAGTGGTCTTGTATGTATTCCATTTCCTAATAATTGCTCCCACAGTTGATTTATTCACACCAAGCTGCTTACCTATTGCAGATTTAGACTTCCCAGCCTGGTGCAGGTCTACAATTGTGTTTCTGGTGTCCTTTGACAGCTCTTTGGTCTTGGTCATAGTGGAGTTTGGAGTGTGACTGTTTGAGGTTGTGGACAGGTGTCTTTTATACTGATAAGGAGTTCAAACAGGTGCCATTAATACAGGTAACAAGTGGAGGACAGAGGAGCCTCTTAAAGAAGAAGTTACAGGTCTGTGACAGCCAGAAATCTTGCTGGTTTGTAGGTGACCAAATACTTATTTTCCACCATAATTTGCAAATAAATTCTTAAAAAATCAGACAATGTGATTTTCTGGATTTTTTTTTTTCATTTTGTCTCTCATAGCTGAGGTTTACCTATGATGAAAATTACAGGCCTCTCTCGTCTTTTTAAGTGGGAGAACTTGCACAATTGGTGGCTGACTAAATACTTTTTTGCCCCACTGTATATATATATATATATATATATCTATATTAGTGCTGTCAAGCGATTAAAATATTTAATCGCGATTAATCGCATTAATGTCATAGTTAACTCGCAATTAATTGCGATTAATCACACATTTTTTCCTATTCTAAATATCCCTTGATTTCGTGCTGCTAGACTTTTAGTGGGATCAGAGAGTGTTGAGAAGGACAGTAATAAAATATATTTGGTAGGATGGATATCAGAAGAGAGACCCGCAGTGAATTCAACCCGGTCCACTTGACATCGGGTAGGTGCATGACAGTGTTAGGCCTACCGTAAAACTTCAATAGCCCAGGCTTTTATTTGTTTCAATCACTGAACTTTCGAAAAAAACTCTTGCTCAGCAAAGATGGGAAATACTATAACATTTATTATTTAAACCGGTATGAATATTCCTACCGTACGTAGGCCTACCAGGCTATCGAATAACGCCTACACACAGACACACAGACACACACACACACACGGTGGCGGAGTGGTAATCGGGAGAGTAGGGAGAATTCCCGGTGGGCCGTTAACGTTTCGGGGCTGTCGGGCTGATTACTGGGGGATAACAATATTGCGTTTATATAAGTTCCTTGCAGCGCCATCCGGCAGCTGGAGCTGTGCGCCCGCAACCTCTCACTCACTCAACAGCCGTAACACTCACAAACTGTCACCGTCGCAACCAAGTTGATTTTGTCTAGAGGGGAGTAACTGAGCGGCCCCTCCCGAGGTGGTACAGCCCAGGTGGGCCTTGAACTGCGATTGGACAAAAGATGTGACAGCTAATGACAACATTGAACTCTTGTGCAGGCTCGAACAGAGTGACACACACACACACACACACACACACACACACACACACACACACACACACACACACACACACACACACACACACACACACACACACACACACACACACACACACACACACACACACACACACACACACACACACACACACACACACTTTTAAGGAGTTTTTCACCCGCTCCGTATCCTTGCTTGCCCCAACAAGTTTGTGCGGCGTGCTTGTTTGTTTTGTTTCCGGTGTAGCTAGATCCGGTATGGTGTTGTAGTCTTTCTAACGTGACTAGTTGTTGCTAGACAGCAGGTTAAAAAACTGCAACGTTTGCCAAGCCAAAAGAGCGTTAATTGCGCTAAAAAAAATTAACGCAATTAAAATGTATTAATTAAAAGGTTAACGCCGTTAATAACGCGTTAAACTGACAGCACTAATATATATATATATATATATATATATATAGTAAGTTTGACTCCCATTACAAAGTTGCAAAGTAACTGCTTTCTTTGATGAGTACATTTTAATCTAAACATAAAGTAAGGAGTATATAGTCAACATCCGGGCTAGTGTGTTAGGCTCCCAGCAGGAAGCTACTGAAAGGGACTGAGAATAATTATTTGAATCCCGATGATGAACAAATTATAAATAATAAAAAGCGTTGCCGTTCACTCATAAACCATGAAAATAATTAAGAACTTCAGTGTTGTCTATCGCTTGAAAGCCTAGTGGCTAATTCAGTTCAATCCCAGCATTCCTCACACATGTCACATTATACTCAATGAAGTATCCGATTGCCATGAAGTGTAATCATATAGAAAATGTACTTAAAAATGATTCATATTAGCACAGCTTATTGTGAATTGGATGTCATTTTGCATATAAAACTTTTGGGCTGCCAACCTAGAGGCATAAGAGCTGACCGATGTGCCTCTCTTGTCTCTCTGCTAATCTCTTCAGCGGTCAACACATTTTATTTGTAGGGCTTCAGAATTGATCAAATGTAGCAAAAAGCCTGTGCCTTAACAAGCCGCACAAGTCCTCTAGAAGATCCCCCAGTAGAAGATCCCTCTAGCAGTCTAGAGATCATTTAACATGGAGTCAGTCCCTGAATCATAAACCTTAGTTCCTATATATATATTTGTTTAGTATGGTAAAGCATAATTTAATATGTTGTTTTGGTGGCCTATATAGGAATATTCAAACAAACTACCCAAACCACTGCTAACGGTTTTTTTCCGTAGTTGAAGGGTAGTTTGTGATTCCTCGTTGTTGAATTCAATATTGAATGAGTTGAATGTTGAGTACAACACTAGGGGGTGATACAACACTATCTTTGTACCACGACTATGACCATGAAACATGTACTGTGTGTGTGTGTGTGTGTGTGTGTGTGTGTGTCAGTTTGCAGACTTTTAAACAGACAAGATCTGGGGTGCTCAGTCATCATTGATCCTATGGTTTATTTGGTCTCCATGGCGATTTAAATACTTGAATAAGAATTCCAAAAGGGATAGGAAGTTCAATGTCAGAAGAGCAAACAAACAAACGATATTATGTTCTTAATATCTTTCTTTTTGTCTTTTGCTCCTGTCAAGTCATAGTGGTGTTCCGTGTAAAGGCAATTTGTCATTTTCATTTAAAATTCATGCAAAAGTTTTGCTTACACTTCTAATTTGTTTGTAAGGGTCTATATAATGGTTTTAGCTGCAATAAGTTTTGATCAGATCATCTGATCTGAACGTTATAAGTATATATTGATTCAGGATCAGGAGTAGCAACTGATATATTTATCATATGACCGCTACAACTCATATTTTGTCCAGGATCTGGGTTAGGGTTAGGGTCCAGAATCGACAGAAAACAACTGTAAAGATTTTTTTTTTTTAATAATCTTTACAGTTACACTCACTTACACTTGCACAGACGTGTACACTTCAGCTTCTCTTTCATGCACTTGCATCGAGAGTTGGTAGACCTACTTGAACAAGTGCTTTTACAACTTCACATCTAAATGCAATACATCTTTAGCGAGGGGCAAAATCCAAATGGGAAGCAGCTTGTTGTCCTCTTCCTTCCATCCATGATCAATGGGATTCGGAACAGGAATCAAGAACCTGAATTAAAATGCAATTAATTGATTAAAGAATAATGTATGAATGAATTAGAAGTGTTGATACAATATATTTACACAATACTCAAATCCAAAGGACACTCCTTTTGAGATGTTGATACAATGCATCACTTGTTGGCGAATTCTCTCCACATCCCTAGTCTTCTGTGAGACTAGACTCATTCTGAGAAGATTAACATCAATCTCTTCATTTGAGTCATTGGAATACAGCCAACAGACAAATTTTGACACCACTTCTTTCATCCTTGGTGATGTTTGGAATAGAGTGTCGATGATGGATGCAAATTCCTCCATGAGGAATGGCACTATGTGCACCAACTTGCTGCAAGATCGCTTGCCCTTTAACTTAAAAGAAGATGTGCTGTCTTATCCAGTGAATGCATGGAAGAGAGCCATGGCTTTGCATGCAGTCATGCCCAGGTTTGTGGTGATTGTGTTCAGGGATATCATTCTGGTTGTCTTTCCAGCTTTAAAGCAGATCAAGATTTCTGTAGCCGCATTCACAGCCTTGATGTTATGGAAATAATTCAGAAGGATTACCATCACATCAGTGCCTCCAGTGTGCACCAACCCAAGTGATGATGTTTGGAGGGCATGGAGGAGTTCTACTAAGACACGATATGTCAGCTTCCTCATGGTTGCATTGACCCATTGGACCGTTGCCCACATGGTGGACTTGATCAGTACGCATCCTTATCATCTGTGAACTTTTCATCTGTTAACAACTTATTTGAAAGGAATGAGAACAGCTCCTAATTGTTGTCAACGTGTGCCAGAAACTTCTGCCAATCTCCTGGGATTTTGGCCATTTCAGATACACGTTGTCGGGTGCCTGTTCCTCGCTTTTCCCTTGTGCCTCCTTTGATTGTTAGTTCACGATACTGGTCCCAGAGGATATCTACTCTCGTTGATCGAGTCATAGTGAACTCTTTGGCAGAATACCCTGTCGAAATATGAGTCAAAGGTCTTCCCTTGGACAGTTGTACCAGGAAGAGAATGTATCAGCACACCACCATCAATGACAATGAAGTCATAAACACCTGGCACAGCTAACTCCTCATCGATAGAGATGTTGCTACTCTTACCAACTTCCATGATGTATACCAACAAATCTGATTTGTTGCAAGAGTTGAGTGCTCCTTCAGATGATAATGCAGGTAGATATGGGGAAGATTTGTGACAAAAGAACCCTTCCAAATCCCCCCATGGCTATCTAGCACAATAAAAGCTTTCCCATAAAGCTCAGTATGATGTTTGAAGTGCTGCGTTCTCAGCTTATTTAAGGTCTTCTTCTGTTTTCGTCTCATGGAACAACAATAAGTTGTTTTGCTTGATTGGTGCTGTCAAAAGTGTGTCATTTGATTCAAGTACACTCTTCCTGAAGTTGGTGTACTGCTTTTCTCCAGTAGATTCAAGTTAGACGACAGATACAGCAGCAGCTGCAGACTCACACACCTTGTTGTCCAATGTAACCAGGTCTTTACTGCCCTCATCTCGAAGCTGAGATGTAGATCCTTTCTCCTGATGTGGACGTTCTTCACAATATTCGTTTTCAACTTCTGTGATAAACTGCTCGATAATGCGGCTGATTTCTGGGCCAGTCACAACCCAACGCTTCAACATCTCAGGGTTCTCTTTCAGACCAATTATGCCACAATCTCCTTTCACATTTTTGTTGGCCTGCTTGTGTGCTTGATCTATCGGTATGGATGAGAAACAACGATTGCTTTCGGTTATTGTCCAGTGTCCCACCTTAAACTGTGCCTGGATGGTATCTGGGAGCCCATCCAAGTCTCTAATAAAGACTGGAATCAGCCTGGCATCATTTTGGGGATCAAAAGCAAAGAACAGAGGCACAAGCTTCTGCAGGGTAATGAGTTGACCATGAACTCAAACTTCCTTTCTCGATGTGCCCGGATAAACATGAATATGAGCTTTTGAGTCCATTATCCCATGTTTCTCACCCAGTCATTACAGAAAACAAGGTAAATAATAATAGTAGATAAATAACTAAAGGGCATGAAATGTAAAATTGTTAAATATTCGTGGAATACATTAGGCCTATACCAAATTACTGGATTTGAAATGGAATAAATAGTAAACACCTTCCCTTTTTCACAATACTCACAACATTATCCAAAGTTACTATAGCTATTAAATAATTATATAATGAATAAAAAAATAATTATTTAAAACTTCAATATTTGAGCAACAGTTGATTCCCCACATAGTACTGACTTGCAATAGGAATACAAATAATTGTACATGTAAGAAAATTAAGTTTTTTTTTTAAAAATCCAAATTCCGATATTGGCCATTTTAGAAAATGGGCCAAAAAACGATTTTCCTTCAATTTGTTTTCTTGGCCCTTGGAACAAAAATCTTCAATTTAGAAGGGAAAACAAAACATTTGCATCAATTTAAAATCACTGAGTGCCGAGGCACCCAACTATCAGGGGTTTCTTGTATTTATGTGAAGGGTTCCTGAGAGGCTAACCAGGTATCTCCAGACTAACTAACTAGGTGTCTCCAGACAGGCCAGAATCAGGTCAAATGTTTCCATGTTTCCATAGCCCCTAATACCCACAAAGATTAAATCAAACCCAGGAGGATCCAAAAAACATTGTATTAGACCCTCTGTATCTTGATGACGGACAGACAAAACAAGCTATTCACACTTTCTCAAACCCTCAAAGTTAAACAAATCCTCTCAACCCCTTAAGACTTATTTGTTCTATACTAGCAAATGTTGTATTTGATTAGTTGGTTAATGATCTTTATGTAAGCAGAAAAGTTTTCTTAGACAAGACAACACGAGACAAGAAGAGTGATCCCACTTAAACATTGACCTACTGGTTGACCAACCTGCCTCACTTTCTGGGCTTAATCAGTAAAAGGTCCGCTCAGATCCGACCCTTGACTGGGAACACTTATATAAACCCACGTGAGGCTGTCAGCTAGAAGGACCCTTTCCTCTCCAAAGAATATATTAAGTAGTTAGCAGCAAGAGGACACCGTATCCATAGTGAGCAGGCCTCATATTCACCTTCAGGTCATTCTGCAGACATTTGGGAATCAAACAGAGTACCTTGTGCTAACCATAGTCCTGCCTCCTTCAAATAGCAGAGGAAACGTTGAACGTCCCTGTTGTCTTGAAGTAGCCCTTAATATTACCAATGGTTTAATGGAATAGCATTCATCCCAGTATGTAATAGCAATCATCCCAGTATGTAATAGGAATCATCCCAGTATGGAATAGGAATCATCCCAATATGGTATAGCAATCATCCCAGTCTGCTGGTTAGGGCGCTTGAGTCCCAGCTGAGAGGGTCTGGGTTCGATGTCCACCTGTAGCCTCTTCCTTAATGACCTGGATCTGAAATCACTGTTCTATTACGGCTATATTATATAACCTAAAATCACAGAAGCTGCTTGATATATTAATACAGTATTTCTGGATGAGGAACTAGTCAGGCATTTCAGTTCACTCCTAGGATTTGAACTCAGCACATTTCAAAGCTTTTAAAGATGGAGGGGAATCTCCCGGATTAGGAAAGGATCTTTAAGGCGTCATCAGGTTGGTAAATAACACAGTAGCTCATTACCTCAAGTATCTCTAACACTGTACCTTCCAACCTCACAGGTGTAATGAGTGTTCCTGTCGTAGGCGCCATAGCAACCTCAGATAGGGCGTTTGTGAAGACCAGGTGATCCAGACATGGCCATCAGGTAAGCACTTAGCGGTATGACCACAAGGTCGGTTCTCTGTTCTGTAGACACTGTGGGGCTACACACTTTGGACAACATGCACACATACTACTGAACTATACAACATTGTTTATTGCATCATAAAGTTATCTTTCATTTGTTCTTCATTGGATACTACTTCACTTACACCGGAACTTCCCTCTTTGGGTTAAACAATGTTCTTAGCATAGTTGAACATAGCTTAGCTTAGTTTAGCTTTGCTTTTTATCTTAGTTTGGTTTAAAACATAAGGTACCATAAAAAAATATTTTATTTATTCATATATATGATCTGTATGGGGAATATTTGATAAAAATAATTACTCTGTAACTAATAGAAGCCATTTGATCTTGTTTCTGTTGTGATGGCTATATCAGAGTGGGTACTTGGATGGCCCAGTAGAGGGAGGGGTTTAGGACACACTGGTCTTAGTCTGAGATGTATTCTGTTCAGGACTGAGGACACATATCTTCCTCCAGAGTCTTCACCAGTTCAAACATTGACAAAGAGCCTGAAGTTTAACCAGTTACTGGCCCTAGAGGTTTTCCACTGGTTAGGAGGGCTTGTAATGATTAAAGAATGGACCTGTCCCACTTCGTGCTTCTTTGAGTTGAGTCAGCTAATGTCTACTTAAATAGCTTTCTCTTTCAACATTTCTAGATGAATAAGTTGATAACAAAAAAGATGTGAAGGAAATTACAAGATTATTATGGTAATTGTGCTATGCTTATGAAAAGCTCCCAGATTAGTTATGATCTGGATGGAAGTTCAATCCCTTCCTCTGCCCTGGTGTTTACCAGTATAGTACTGGACTGCAACAGCAAGTTATAATCTTAGTTTAATACCATTACAATTACATTTATAATGTGCAGGTGTACATTCCAGTACAGTACATATTATTGTAGATCACACATACCCACACTCTAACTCTCAAACAAACACATAAACACACAAAAACACACACACAGACAAACTCAGACACACACACACACACACACCAAGGCACATACGGGTGCAGGCAGGCATCAGAGTGTTCCAACATAAAGCTCTCTCTCTTTCCCCCACTAGCTCTCCCTTTCTCTCCATGCACAGACACACAAACGCTCAGAATTCGTTGCCATGGTAACCGCCCACAGCGCCACCTCCCCCCTCATGCTGTCTCTGTCTGCTCCCGCCCAGGCCCCCGTCTGCTGCATC
Source organism: Pollachius pollachius (assembly GCF_949987615.1). Lineage (NCBI taxonomy): Eukaryota > Metazoa > Chordata > Actinopteri > Gadiformes > Gadidae > Pollachius > Pollachius pollachius. Next base: position 2,538,498 of record NC_136951.1, on the reverse strand, counting down.
CTCATTGGCCGGCTGAAGGGACAAGTATCTGGACGAGTGAATTCGTTCTACCTTCCCGTCCTCCTCCCATGATGCCTTGCTGCAGGAAGCAGGAAGTGGCACATTGGTAGAGGAGGATGCCGGCATCGAAGAGGAGAGCAGGAGCGATAGAGAGAGAGACTTCAGGGAGGACATGGCCTATGCTGCTCTCCCTCCACCACCTCCCCTCCCCCACCACACTCCCGGTGAGTCTCTTCACAAATCAAAGATTTCTCCTCTCCTGTTCTCTTCTCTCTGCTATCCTATCCTCTTCTACATACGCATCTCTCTCATCCCTTATCTTCATCTCCTCTTCTCTTCTTCTCTCCTTCCTTTCTTTCCAAATTGCTACTCTCTTCCTCTCTATCCGAAGGGATGGCAGCCATGACCTAACATCCCTTCGCTGTCTGGTTGTGGGTGGGGGTTCTTCATAGGGTCTGGGTTCGATCCCCAGTGTCTGCAGGCGACCTGTAGTCATCCTTGAGCAGGGTGACCCCTAATCCCTATCGGTCCTCTTTCGGGACATGCATCTGAATTCAAGTTGCTTCAAAAGTGTGAAATGACTCTGGCCAGCTGATAAGGTGCTAAGATAGTTTGTTTAAGGCTAACAGAGTGGTTGAACACGTTATTAGCTTAGAAAAGACCCTGGGAGTGTGTGTTTCACAAGCTTCATTTCACACACACACACACACACACACCCACACACACACACACACACACACACACACAAACACACACACAAACACACACCAGTCAAACACCAGCTAAGTGTTGATGTCCCGCCCACCAAGGCTGAATCAGAGCCAATAGGTTAACAGACCTGCTTTATCTTTGAGTGATAACCCCTCATAGATCAGCCACACTGTACAGGAGAGAGAGAGAGAGAGAGAGAGAGAGAGAGAAAAAGAGAGAGAGAGAGAGAGTTACAGAGAGAGAGAGAGAGACGGGAGGGAGAGAGAGAGAGGGAGAGGGGGGGGGGGGGAAAGGGAAACCGAGTGGGAAGGAGACAGAGAGAGCAAAAGAGCAAGCAGAGGTGCCAGTAGAGAGGGCGAGAGAGAGAGAGAGAGAGAGAGAGAGAGAGAGAGAGAGAGAGAGAGAGAGAGAGAGAGAGAAGTGAGTAGGTAACTTGAGGTTGGACCCTATTGGAGCTTTGTCTTGGATCAGAAGCGCTCAAGAAAGGTTCTTCATCTCCAGCTCCACCACAAACACCTCTGCCAACGTGAGTACATCTCCCATCATCTTCTGGAACACTGAAACAAAGGGTCCTAATTCAACAAGACCCCCAGTCTGTTTATTTCTCCCCCTCCACAGAAACTCATGGAATTGTCCTTCGTTCTCGAGAGGCAAAGTTTTAGGAGTCCTGCTGTAGACAGTTTTAAAAAGAAACGGATTGAGCAAAGAAATCACCCTTCACCTGATAAAGGTGATTAACGAGCATCTCTCAGCAGTTTTGTCATGTAAAGGTCAGCCTGAGATCTACTCTGTGGTTTTGTCATGTAAAGGTCAGCCTGAGATCTACTCTGTGGTTTTGTCATGTAAAGGTCAGCCTGAGATCTACTCTGTGGTTTTGTCATGTAAAGGTCAGCCTGAGATCTACTCTGTGGTTTTGTCCTTCAAATCATACATTCATGCTAATGTATGTTTTCTTGGGGGAAACAAGTGATTTCTGACCTCGTACTGTTGATATTTCTCCATAGCTCATTGGTGAGGGTTTAATTTCAGAGTTTGGTTTTAGGATTAGGGTTTTCTATTAGGGATAGGTTTGAGGGTTTGATTTTAGAGTTTATTTTTAGGATTAGGGTTTTCTATTAGGGTTAGGGTTGAGGGTTTAGATATGGTTTTTGTTTTAATGGTTAGGTTTTTTTATTTGCAATATGTTTTAGGGTTAGATTTTCTGCACTAGGGTTTGGTTTTAGGGTTAGGGTTTCCTATTAAGGTCATGTTTTAGGGGTTGGTTTCTGAGTTTTAGGGTTTCCTTTTAGGTTTAGGTTTTAGGGTTTGGTTATTTGGTAACCTGTGCTCTATAAAGACACAACTATACAAAGAAAGGATAGTGTAGGATCAAATTAGTAACATGAGAATAAATGTTAAATATATACACATAATAACCTTGTTGGAACAGAAACACAGGAATCAACAAGCCCATCTCCTGAGTGTAGAATTAGATTAGGAACTCAGGAAACAGATTACATGTCTGGTGAATAAACCGTGTTTATGCAGTAGCTGTAATGCCTGTGATGGGCACGTCAAGAAACAGTTAACATGTTATTTATGACAGTGGGGTGAATCCATCAAATAAAATGTGTTTATGCAGCAGCTGATGTGACCATGGTGGCAGCTCAGCTGCTGCATTTATTTTTGATAGATTCACAGGGAACAAAACCCTAAAATCTAAGATAAAATCTAATAAACTAAATAAACTATAAGTCCAGCAGAGATGTGGAACGACGGTGTAAAGTACTAGAGGAATCCTAAAGTCCTATTTTCTACAGTTACAATTAAGTAAATCAAATAAACTTTAAACAGAATATACAATCCAATGCATAAAATCGAATACAATATCCTATGACAAAGAATAAAGCATATATTTTAAAGTAATACAATAAAATGGAGTATGCAAGACAAACACACATATATTATTCGTCAAGGAAGCCGCCTCAAGCAATCTGCCCTTTCCGAAGCCTCCTTCAAATACTTCAGGATGCTTTACAAGAACATGTCAAGGACAATATAAATAGATATTATTTAACATGTAAAATGCAGAAAATATGAATCTTTAAATTAAACTATCATTAGAGTGGTCTAATTTATAGCCAGGTCTCATTAAAAGGCTATAATGAACTTCATTGCTATTACTGTCTTTGGATACGCTAACCTTATTGAACAAGCAGGAGAAACATTAGGACCAATGTTTATGACCAACCGTGTCCATCAAACTCCGTCAGATAGATGAACTATGTTGGCATGGCTCCAGTTTAGTCAATGATTCATGGCTTAATATGATAGGTATTTATAGAACATGCTCGTAAAGCGCTATGGTGAGAGTTCATTCTTTGGTTGGAAACTTTCATGTTTCCTTTTCTCTTTGCTCTAGTTATTAAGGTGTTAATATCTGGCCTTCACATGGAGAGGGTTAGTGGTGAGATCTTTTTTTTCTGCCTAGATGAATATGATGTACTCTGGATTAATCAAGCACATTGTCTAGTATTTTGCCTCTTAGACTTAGAAATACATTTAGACATCGTCCAACACTGCAAACCTTTAAAATACATTTGTGTGCCTATTCCAAGGTTTCTCTGACTTTTGACCTCCATGACAGGCCTATAGTTTCAACGCTGTTATGTGGCCCAATCTTGGACAGGTTAATGAGTGCCTGACTGCTAAAAAGCTGTCCGAACATCTTATGTCCATCGCCATAAAACCTCACGATTAAACATAGACCTTGGACCTCACTTTTAAAGAGGTTACAAGTCTGACGTTAATGACTCAAAATGGAGCTCTTAGAATCCTGCAAATTCTAAATAGAATCCGTATATTTTTAGTTAAAAGGAAAACTTTTAACTGATCATTTTGGGTCTAAGGGACTATTGCAGGCAGCATTATTTGAGATTAGTCCAGGATTGAACGAATACCCTGCAGCTGTAATCCTCTCTTTCTATCATTTTTCAATATTCCATCATTATGCAAAGGCTCCTTAAAGAGGAACACAAGTTTTGTTTATTTACCCTTTGCTTGATCCAGTCTATTTGTTGTTGTGTATAATCAAGTCCGGCTCAAGGAGAAGCCTGTCAGTATAAGAACCTGCTCTTTAAAAGACTGCACAGGAAGGTTTCGGACTGGCAGAGCGGCGGCTTTGTTCACGGATCCATAACCTCTCCTGGTTTAAATGAAAAACTTGCTGGGTAATTATTCAGCTGTCTGCTGAACAGAGAGACCCACGTACCAGAGCTAAAGGTTGGCAGTTTGAAAAAAGCCAAGGAGACAAACACACTGGCCAGCACAAACACACCCACACACATGGGCACAGGCAAGCACACACACACACACACACACACACACACACACACACACACACACACACACACACACACACACACACACACACAGGCATGGGTATGCACACATACAGGCGCAGGCACACACATAAAATCACACACGCGCACACACACACACACATGGACATGGGCATGCAGACACATGGGCATGGGTACAAACATTAACATTCACTACACACATGCACACACATAAACACACACAGGGGAGGCTAGCGGTTGTGGTGTTCACTCCTAGCTTGAAGCTTGTGCGTTAGAAAACCAAACCTTACCCCAGCTGACCTGTATCTAAAACTTAGTCGCTCTGGACCAACCAGTCTGCTATTGCATTTAACTTGAAATGACTCTTTACAAGACAAACGCGAAAGCCAGTGTCTATGTCAAGCCGATATCCCAATCTGCATCTCAGTGTTCCTGTGATCCTCCCAGATCCACATCTCCTGTGTGCTGGGGGGACTGGGAGAGCTCTGGGATGTTCTGGGCCTATTCCCTCCTCCCCTCAGCCTCAAACAGAAAACACTAAAGCCCCCTCGATCCCGGAGGGGGAGTTAAGAAGCCGCAGTGTCCTTGGTGGACGTTGTCCTGACTGTGTGTTCTGTGCTGTCGTGTCCATCTCGTCTGTCTGCTCTGTGCACTGAAGTATGTTGTGTTTGAACATGGGGGCGACATTAAGGTGGGGGTCCTCCCCCAGGACATTTTGAGGGGAACATTATTATGGAAAGATTAGCCCCCGAACGTGTGGCTTTTCTGCATCACTTTATAGTGGAAATGTCTTAAGCTATGTAAAGGAATGCTTTAAATATAATGGAATGTGATTTTTATTTAACCACGCATGGCATTATGAACAATTTTGATTTACAATGACGACTGGGCCAAGGGCAAAGCCTCCCCAGGAAGGAGTTAGGGCCAAAAACAAATGTCAACAGAAAAAAGACAACAGCACACATCCAAGCATTTCTAACCCAACCAATACTTATAAAACAATAACAATAAGCATGGCATAAATGGCAGACAAAGCATGCGGCAGGTTGTCATGCAGTTAGGCTTGCACGCATTTTGTATTGCTTAAAATATGTATTATCTTGTGTTTGTGTGTGCGTATGCGTGTGCTTGTGAGTGTGTGTGTGTTTGTGTGTGTGTGAGTGTGTGTGTGTGTGTGTGTGTGTGTGTGTGTGTGTGTGTGTGTGTGTGTGTGTGTGTGTGTGTGTGTGTGTGTGTGTGTGTGTGTGTGTGTGTGTTTTTTGGGTGTGAGAATTATCCAAAAAGCCCATACCCTGTCTGAGGCATTATTGCAACTATGATTACGGTTAAAGTTATTGATAATGTTATTTCATGTTATTATTGGGGGCTGATCTTTCCTACATCTGCTCTGTGTTATCTTGTCTCTATCTGTTCAGTGGTATCTTGTCTCTATCTTCTCACTGGTAGCTTGTCTCTATCTGCTCACTGGAAGCTTGTCTATATCTGCTTTGTTGAATCTTGTCTCTATCTGCTCAGTGTAAAAAATTAAACATACAGTAGTATGTAAAAAACAAAACATTTAATAAACAACCAAGCAGCATTTTACAACAACACTAAATCAACAGTAAGGCATGCAATAAGCGACAGAGCTTCACAATCAATATCATAATTTAAAATAAGACACCGTTTATGAAGCTAATAGGAGAAAGCTGTGTAAGAAAAGGGTTTTAAGAGTTTTTGAATTCTTTAATATAATCCAGTATGTGGATATGATGGAGAATGGAGGATGAGGATTGAGAGTAAACCAATGTCAGCTGACAGAGGAGGTCATTGGGGTTCTTAACCAGGGCTGTCTCTGCGCTATATTTGGGGCGAAAGCCAGATTGGAATTGTTCAAAGAGGTCATTAGCAATGTTGATCTGAAGTCGAGGTGCTGGGCAAGAGCTGAAAGAGGGCAGTCGGCTACCCAGCCTTTAACTCTTCCGGTTCCTCTCTCTGCATCAACACAGGAGCAGAGCTGACCGCCCAGGCCTCCAGCCAACCTCCATCCTCCCCCCACCACACCGCCTTCTCCAAGGGGCCATCATGGAGCCGCAGGACCCCCACCTCGCGGACCCACCGCAGCTCCTTGAGCGCCGCGTTCGCAAAGCCCAACCCCCGCTCTCGGCCCTCCGGTCCAGAGTCAGGGAGGAGGTGGCGTGCTCCATGCCCAGGGCTCGCTCCACCCTGCTGGGCTTCTTCCCCGTTGTCAGCTGGCTGCCCAAGTACAAGCTCCAGGAGTACGTGTGGGGCGACCTGATGTCCGGTGTCATCGTGGGGATCATCCTGGTACCGCAGGCCATCGCCTACTGCCTCCTTGCCGGGGTGCAGCCCATCTACGGCCTGTACACCTCCTTCTTTGCCAACATCATTTACTTCTTCATGGGGACGTCCAGACACGTGTCGGTGGGCATCTTCAGCCTCATGAGCCTCATGGTGGGCCAGGTAATCTGAGGCTTCATACCAGGGTTTAAGGGAGTTTAATACACATTAGACGGGATTATCTTTGTTTCATAATATTTGTCAAATGATCTTGAATTAAAGGAAGTTCAGAAATACACATAATATTCTCAGTTGTAGTCTCAAAGGGCTTCACAGACCCACTTTATACCACACCTCCAAGTCCTCTAAACCTAAAGGACCTAAAGGAGAACCTCCCCAAACCCAGGGGGAAGGAAACTTGAGAAGGAACCCAGAAGAGAGGTCCCGCGTTCAGGGATGGTTAGCTGTGCAATCACTGCCGAACGAGTGAACAGGTTGTGTATCAAATGATCTCATCAATCTGATTGTTTGTGCTGTGCTTTTCACAGGTGGTGGACAGAGAGGTGTTCCAGGCAGGGTTTGACCTCAGCGACACAGACCCAGGGTCCTTCAACCGAACGGGTGTCGCCTCAAACCTGTCGGCAGCCACCGTGGAAGTGATGGGAGTAGTTTATAGCAAGGAGTGCTATGCTATTGCCATAGCAGCCGCTCTCACGCTGCTAGCTGGAGTCTACCAGGTAATGAACAGATCAGTGAAATGTATCATGTTAAAGGACACAGGTGGAATGTTCACCAGCAAATAGAAGCTATTGTGTAATCTATCATCGAGCTGCATGTTAAGTGAGAGTGTCCATCCGGATGGATGTAATATCAGCCTACCAGTTCGAAACTTGGTTCCAACTATCATCACACATCTACATTGACACCTGGACTGGAATAGGCCTTTAAAAGGTGGAGCATGTATGAATATCAGTTTAAAATTAATAAACGTCAATTATCAACTTTACAACGCAACATTGCATTGTTGCTCTCCACTCCGGGAGACAGCTGTTGGAGTGTTCAGTTGATGCTGATCCCACAACTTTTCTTCTGGACTGGTAAGTAAGCAGATGTTAATGCTAGCTATGCAGCTATAGCATATAAAGGTATCTATTTATTGATTGTTTCTGACAGTGTTGGTATGTTTGCTAAGAAAGATGTTTGCTGTTAGAAAACTATATGGGTGGACACAACACGGGTTCTTTCTCTCCTCTAGATATCCATGGTGGTGTTCCAGTCTAACAGTCCTTTCTTCTCTGAATCTTGATAGCAGGCTTAAATTCTAGCTCCTCTAACCTTCCTCCATCTTTCTTTTTCCGCTCTAGGTCCTAATGGCGGAGCTCCATTCTAACTGCTCCTACCTTCCTTCTCCTCTCCAGGTCTTGATGGCAGTGTTCCGGCTGGGCTTCGTCTCCGTCTACCTGTCGGCTCCTATGCTGGACGGCTTCGCAACAGGTGCCTCCCTCACCATCCTGACAGTGCAGGCCAAGTACCTCCTGGGCCTGAAGATCCCTCGCCACCAGGGCTACGGCACTGTGGTGGTCACGTGGATCAACATCTTCAGCAACATCCAGAACACAAACCTCTGTGACTTAGTCACCAGCGCCATCTGCATCTTTGTCTTAGGTAGGCGGGTCTACTAGTCGTAATGTACTCATTATAGTGCATTATATATTTATATATAATGCACTATTATATATAAATTATATATACACGATTCATTAAATTCATCAGCATACATTTCATAAACACTTACGCTAGTTTATAGATATCCAATAGTTTTAGTCTGCCAGTATATTTTATGAACCTTATAAACAAATAAAAAGTCATTAATTAGCTGCTGCTTCTTTTAACCCTCATCCAAGTGTTAGATTCCCATACAAAAGTCCATTATTTTCAAAATCGGAAAAAATATCTTGAATGTATCCTCCTAGTGGCAGGAAAGGAGATCCAGGATCGCTACAAGAGTCGCCTGAAGATCCCCCTGCCCACCGAGCTGGTGGTGGTGGCTGGGGCCACCCTGGCCAGCCACTTTGGGAACCTGAACGCCCTCTACGGCTCCAGTGTGTCTGGTCACATCCCCACAGGGTTCATCCCCCCCAAGGTGCCCACTCTGGACCTGATGCACCGCGTGGCTCTGGATGCTGTCCCCATGGCTGTCATCAGGTATAGTGCATGGCCTGAGAGAAAGAGTCACTCATTTTACCACCAGGTTGATTTAAGTTGTTTTAAGCCATTGTAAAATGTAGCCACTCGTGACCGAAGTGGGAGCATCCACCTAGATTAAACTCCAGATTACCAGTTGGCACAGTCCACCAAGTGGGTGAACAGGAAGCTCAACTATCCATCGTTCAACATCTTGGTGGATGCTTAACTACATTTAAAAATGGTTTGTAATGTGTCATTTCACGGTTTCAGTTGGAAAGTAAAGCCTGTCTGTTGTTTTTCAGTTTTGCCTTCACCGTGTCGCTGTCTGAGATGTTTGCGAAGAAGAACGGCTACACGGTGCGTCCCAACCAGGAGATGTTAGCCATCGGCTGCTGTAACATCATCCCCTCCTTCTTCCACTGCTTCACCACCAGCGCTGCCCTGGCCAAGACCATGGTGAAGGACTCCACAGGCTGCCAGACTCAGGTATAACCCCACGCACTGAATATAGATTCATTGATTTAATTGTTGCTGTGATATTGTTGTTAATGAAAATGTAATATTTTACAGTAATTCGTATTTAAGTAAAAACATCTGTGGTTCATACAGGTAGTGGAGGAAGGCAATCCTTAAATTCAACAGTTGTTCAAAACAGTTGTTGTCCGTTTTGGGGTAAACACGCCTTACAACTTTGTGTGGATCAATAAATTATGAAACTAGTTCTAACTCTAATAATTGATTATAAGAGTCTCCATACATCATCACTACACTCCATCAAAGGCTCTTTAAAGAACAAGTAGAAATTCTGTAGGGATTTAAAGAAACACATACAGTAAAAGAAATGCTAGATTGTAGATGGACTTTTTTTAAAATATTTATTATTTTATTCTTACTACTGTACTGCTAATGGAATGACTATTATTCCAATTAACATGTTCCAACATCGTCACAACATCATAGTTGATGAATAATCCTGTTCATCGGGTTTACCGTGATGAGATGAACGTGCACGTGAAGTCATCCAGATGAATTGCTGTTTGACAGTTACTTGGTTAATATTTTATTGTTGATGCTGTGCCATGATTATGCTTACGGCAAGAACCATGTGTTCCCGCCAAATATGGTCAATATAAACAGTTCCCTTATAAACCAGATACATAGCCCCCTCTAGTGGTCAACACGTTGTATTCTCTAAATACATTACACACCGTTTATTACAACTATAAATAAACGTGCTAAATGTCTGCTACACCGGCCCCATAATTGTGTTGGTGTGCAGCTACAATTACCCTATTGAAGATAATCACAGGACCCAAAAGGTGTATGTACATGCGTGAATCTTCAATCTTCCCGTGTTTGGGGGTTTCTGGAACATTTCAACCAGTTCTTCTGCGTCCAATAGCATACAGAGTTAAGGCACACCCAGGTAACCCGTCTTGGTTCACAGTTGCACAGAGTGAACTCTCTTGTCAGGATCGGTCTTGTAACCTTTTACCACAAGCCAGGGGCTACATGGAGAACTGGGGTCCATGAGGACCACTCTGTCCCCAGAAGCCCCCTGGAGCCCTGGGGTCCATGATTACCACTCTATGGCCAGGAGCCCCCTGGAGCCCTGGGGTCCATGATAACCACTCTGTACCCAGGAGCCCCCTGGAGCCCTGGGGTCCATGATAACCACTCTGTACCCAAGAGCCCCCTGGAGCCCTGGGGTCCATGATAACCACTCTGTACCCAGGAGCCCCCTGGAGCCCTGGGGTCCATGATAACCACTCTGTCGCCTAAGAAGAAGTCCCTTTGTGACGCTGTCCATTTGGACTCTCCTAAAGCAGAGGAAGACACCATCTCACCCAACGCTTCCGGAAGGTCGGACAAATACTGGACCTGTCTCATCTTCTTTTGACGTCAAACTCGCTCTTTGAAAGAGTCCAATAGGAAGTGGATTGGACTCACGGATCCGTCCTTTTGTGATAACCAGGATTGAAAACAGAAGTTAACGCCTATGTTTTTGTCAGTCTACGGCAAACAGTTTGTAAAATGTTCCACTATGCTCCGTGGTTGGAAGTGAGTGATACTGAGTCATATGGATAATTTGAAAATGTTGTGATTGTATGGTCATTAAGAGTGGCCTAATGGAGAATGCATGGATTCACTCGACATCCAGAGACAAATGAGAATGGAGCACAGCACTCGCCTAATGAGGTGAATGATCTGCTCCCATGCTCCTACATGGTCCAGCAGGGGGATTAAAGCTCCACTCAATGCCACTCGGCACTAAAGCACTGTATCTTGTTGTGATCAAAGTTTTAAAGGGCTTCTCTCATTACCCTTTCAGCTCCAATGAACCATTGTCTGATCTCAGATGAGTAACTTGACCTCTGCGAAACAAGAAACGTCGAAAGGCGTTTATGCATGAAACATTGTCCAAGCAGTAGGCCACCTCCCCTGCCCTGCTATTCATACATGCAGGGGCGTAGGAATGAGTTTAACATTGGGGGGGACACATATCGGAAACCTGACAGATCCGTCAATGGTTTGAACAGAAATATGTCATAAATGAACTACACTGAAAAAATTCACAAATATATTTTATTGTACTAAAAAGATACATTTGTAAATATAAAGGAAAACACATTTTGAATGGCAGTACTGAACTGATAAATATCAAATCAATTCTTTAATTGCACGCTCAATCATCCAGTTTTTTAGAATAAGAAGCGGCAAGACGCTGTGTTGCGCTTTCAAAATAAAATAAAATATCTTTCTCCACCCGGTATAATTTTTAGGTGGGACAAATGCGCCTGTCTCCAATATTGGAGGGGACACGTCCCCTCTGTCCCCCCCGGTTCCTACGCCCTTGCATACATGGAAAGATAACTCCATATCTCTTCACTTTTATCGTTCCAAAGTAGGACCAATGTCAACTGGCAAGTTGGTCATTATTTGTTCTTAAACTCTCCCTTGAAGGCGACAGCAGAAAACAGAGTCAGCTATCATCTTTCCGCTGGCTGAGTTGCGATATCATATGATTTCATCCTGCTTGGCCCACTTTCTAATGAATGTGGTGTAAAATGAGAAATGACTCCTACAGTTACCTTTCCTGTACCTAGTGGTGTGTTACCCAAATTTCCAGAGATAAATATGATCTTATTATGTTAGAATTTAAAGAATAAACATATACAGCTGCTGTTGGTCCTCATATGTCCAGTGCCCTGTTATAACCTCTAATACTGCTGGTCCTCAGGTCTCCAGCCATGGTATAACCTCTAATACTGTGGGTCCTCAGGTCTCCAGTCTGGTCAGTGCCCTGGTACAACCTCTAATACTGTGGGTCCTCAGGTCTGGTCAGTGCCCTAGTATAAACTCTAAGACTGCTGGTCCTAAGGTGCCCAGTCTGGTCAGTGACTTGGTATAACCTCCCATACTGTGGGTCCTCAGGTGTGGTCAGTGCCCTGGTATAACCTCCAATACTGTGGGTCCTCAGGTGTGGTCAGTGCCCTGGTATAACCTCCAATACTGTGGGTCCTCAGGTGTGGTCAATGCCCTGGTATAATCTCCAATACTGTGGGTCCTCAGGTGTGGTCAGTGCCCTGGTATAACCTAGTCTGGCTATTGCCGAACCAAGCTCAATCGTAGATTGCAAGTTGGTCTGGGGAAGCTGCTGTCATTTTCTTCAGCACAAGAGGAGTGATCAACGGGCCTAGTTCAATTGACTCTGTACGCGATTGGCTGCTTGCCGTCGCTTCCCTGTCATCATTGTGTTAAACCAGCCAATGGCATACCAAGGGGAAAAGCCAGCTTGGTGATTGGCTCCCGCAAAAACGTATCGGAAGCAGAAAGAAATATATTTCTCTTCTCCAGACCCTTGAGCAGGGCGAACTCAAATCTCCAGCAAAATGGGCGGAGGTATACTCTAGGGTTAACCTCCAATACTCTGGGTCCTCAGGTGTGGTCAGTGCCCTTGTATAACCCTTAATACTGCTGGTCCTCAGGTCTCCAGTCTGATCAGTGCCCTGGTGGTCCTCCTGGTGCTCCTCTTCTTCGCTCCGTACTTCTACTCCCTCCAGAAGTGTGTCCTCGCCTGCATCATCATTGTCAGCCTACGGGGGGCACTCCGGAAGTTCCATGACGTTCCCGCCAAGTGGCGCGTGAGCAGGGCCGATGCCATGGTCTGGCTGGTTGCCATGGCAGCCACGGCGCTCATCAGTGTGGAGATCGGCCTGGTGGTGGGGGTGGTCTTCTCCATGGTCTGTGTCATCTTCGTCACGCAGAACCCCAAGGTAGGGTTGGGGGGGTTTCTTTCTTTGTCTCCGTCCCCTATGCATCCTTTCATCCATCCCTCCCCCCTTACTTCCCCCCTCCCTTTCTTTCTCTCCCTCTCTTCCTAACATCAGGAAATGTAAGAATGACGCAATTTGTATGTGTGTATACTGTATACCATTTGTTAAATGAGGGTCGGTACTCAAAATACGTGGCCATCCACTTAGAGGTGGGTCTCGTCCTCGCAATACACAGAAGCCTTGTAGCGAATGCAACATGAACACCCAAATGTGTTTCCAGTTTTCTGATTGTTCTGTACTGTTCAGCGGTCCAAGAGACACATTGGAGTTGTCTTTTGGGTCCCAAGTTAAACAAGCTTCCCATCCATGGTGTGCACTGTATGTATTCGGTACGTGGTTGATGGTTCACAAAGCGCTCCGTCTCTCCTGTCCCTTGAGGTCTCTCTGCTGGGTCGCTCCGAGGACTCAGAGCTTTACGAGGACCTGGACGAGTATGAGAACCTGGCCGCACCAGCTGGAGTCCGGGTCTTCCGCTTCCAGGCGCCGCTCTACTACGCCAACAAGGACAGCTTCCTCCGGATACTGTACGAGACCGTGGGGGTGGACCCCTTCCTGGAGATGACCCGCAGGAGGAAGAGAGACAAGAAAGCCACCAAACGCCTGGCGGCCAAGCAGGCAGGGGAGGACTCAGAGAACCACAAGAACGGCAAGCTCTGCGTGGGACTGGTCCAGAGGGAACTGGAGTTCCACACCATCGTTCTGGACTGTTCTGCCATCCCCTTCATCGACTCGGCCGGGATGGGTGCCTTTGCCGGGTTGGTGAAAGACTACGGCAAGCTGGGGGTGGCCGTGTTGTTGGCCAGCTGCAACACCCCCGTCATCGACGCCCTGTGCCGGGGGGCCTTCTTCGGGGAAAAGGACCGAGACATGGGCCTTCGGCTCTTCTACACCGTCCACGCCGCAGTGCTCTCCGCCAGGAGCAGGGCGGCAGCTGAGGGCCACACAGCCGGCGACTCACAGGTATAGATGACATGGAAGGAGTGTTCAGAAGAGGAGAAGAAGAAGAAAATCAAGGGCAGCAGATGACCGCGATTCATCTTGCATTGAATCTACCATTGTTTTTCCTCTACCTCCATTGTACGCTGTTCCATTTGTCAAACGCTCGACAGGAAAGTTAATCGGCCACTCAATCGGCTTGGAAAGCAAGGATACATAGTTGTATCATAACAGGAAGTGAGATTCTTCGATCCGCTCACACTTCACCAGACATTGACATATCACGCAGCCATAAGGCCACATGTAACAAATGTGCTTGGCCGTTGCCTGTGGGGACCCTGAAGCACCTCACAGGCTCCGGAATCAATGGAAAGTTTCGTAATCCAGCCAACCCCTTAAAGGGAAACGGATGCTTGTTTACTCTGAAACGACAAGCTTTGTCAGCGTTAGAAAGTCTTTCCCACATTCCTCACAAGAATTAGTTTAAGAACTCCAGGAGTTTCCTGAAACCCCAGCATGATCCTTTTTCTGATACAATGACTATAAAGGGGAGCCATCTAAATCAGTGCCAAAACGGCAATGAAGATTCATTTTGTGATTAATGAGAAACATGTTTAATCTCTTTTATCCTTGTTTGGTCTGAAGCATCCAAACTTCAATAATCCATTAACGAATTTTGTGCATTTCACTTTTTTCACGGACATCTTACCCTTTTAACCCTCTTCTGCCTTATTAAAGAAAGAATTTATTAATTATTAAATTAATCAATTTGATTGGTTCAACGTGTGGGACCAATCAGGATGCTCAGCCAATCAACAGAGCAGGAAATTACTCAACATTCCGTTTAGCGTGCAGCATTAAATTTCCTTACTTTCGGTTGTTTTCTTTATTCATGTATTTATTTTCACTTGGTCTTACTTACTACTTGAGCTGCTGCCCCCACTACCCGACCGCGGATAAGCGGATTGACCATGAGGATGAAGTCTCACTATTGTTTTTAAAAATGGACACTCATTTCATATTCCTTTATGTAAATGCTAAGTTAAAATATTTAGTAGGAACATTTGTAGTGCTATAGGGTGCACTCCTGTTCATGTCTGTTTGTGCTTTTTTGTGGTCTTATGTTGTATCAGACCCATGCAGCCTTAACACTGATACTTGAAGAATAGATGGCCAAGAGTCATGTTGTACTCAGACGATTTCATATTCAATGATATTTAATTTGATTGTTTATAAATTGTTGCAATTCCCCCAAATAGCTTTTCTCCCCAATATATTGTATTTGAAATGGTTTATAAGAAAATCTTGAATGAAATCATCAATAGAGCTAATGAGCTTGGGTGATGAAAAACCCAAGCTTGGCTGTTATTGCTATCTGGGTGGGGGGAATTCAGCCTTCAGTAGCACAACTCAGCTTTAGCACCAAGATGGTAACCAAGATTGAAACTAAGTTGACCGTCACCAAGTATGAGATTTTTACTTTTATCCTCTAAATGTGTTGACAAGTTTGTCCAATTGCTTTTATTTGATTCGTAGTTGAGAATATATTTGTTTTCTAAATTGTCCCAATGCTGTGATATCTATTGTAGCAAACACAATTTGTAAAAAATCCAAACCAAATAAATTGGTCGTTTGTATTAAACAATTATCACTGTCTTTTCCCCTCCTTTTGTAAAAAATCAACCTACAAACATGTGAAGCATTAAGCATGCCACCATCACAGGTAATCCAATAAATCCCAGCAGCTAAAACAGCGCTGTATTATCTGTGTGTTCACCGACAAACTACAGTCTTGTCGTGTTGCTACCGGCACTCGTTTTGAATAAGAAGCTATTAAAAAAACATTGGAAGTCTTTTGAAGTAATTTAAAGGGTATTCCCCTGACATGAACCGCTGCTAGGCTACTGGAACTCTGCAGGTCAATGGAAGGGGCTAACAGAGAACTAACGCTATCCCAGCAAAAACCCCTCCTGGACACACAATGAGGAACTTAGAATTAAACCAGTTTAATCAAGTTAAGACAGTCAAACGCCACTTAACAGATATTATGGCATATCCTTTTAAAGGTAATTACTGTCCTTCAGTTAGAAAATAATGAGTGAATGCAAGAATGGTTGTGAATTATTGAATTTGTGTGAGCAAGTGAAAACGTGTGTAAACGACTATGTATGTGAATGAGTGATTGTGGTGTTTTCACTAATGAAGTGAGTGGCCCTAGTGGATGGAGAAACGGTACATCTCTTCCACATCACAGTATCAGAACTGGACGGTCTTTGGGCCTAAAGGCCCATCACTCTGGCTACGCCCTGCAAGAGACCCAGGACCACATGGGTCTAAACGGTGGAAAGCACCCAATCTGGTAACGCATCACAGCTGGGCCAAGTTCACTCTGGAAATACCCTGCAACTTAAAAACAAAAATTGCTGTACAGATTTCCATTTTTTTATTCAATCAATCCAAATATTAAAATATAGTTTACAGCGCAACCAAACAAAACACATATAACACGTGATAATCATGTGGAAAATCAAACACTGGTTGTGTGTGCTCAAAGCAAGGACACACATACACACACGCACACACACGTCCATAAAACCAAAGCCCAGCATCTCAAGGCAATGCTTTAAAATAAACAATCATTAAAAGGTAACACTAAATAAACTGTTGCTTCTTGGCACCAGAAGATCCACATTCTCCGACAACCTGCTGGGCCCATTCACATCGCTCATTTAAATTATACAAACGGGCATGGTCACAGGCCTCCGGACCTCAGCGTCTCACAGTAAGGAAAGCATTCACTTGTTCTCAATGGCTCTTTGGGAAAATGGCTGAAACCATTAAGCCCACATTTCATTATTCAACACCAGCATGTGCAAGACAGATTCAAAAAGCCACTCATTAGTTCACTCTTAACGGCTGAAACATAATGTGGAACAAGGCAAACCTGAAACAGGAATAAACTAATGCACATTTCACAATGGTAGTAATGCATGTAGAAATAACATTGCACCATTAAAACAGAAAAGATCTGGGCTCACATGAACCCAACCATAAAATCCCCCCCCCCCCCCCCCCCCCCCCCGAACAGAGAACACAACACACCCTCCCCACCCCTGTAACATTACTCCAGCAGGGTGCCTATACGACACAGACAGAAATAAAACACAAAATTTCAAGTAACAGTAATAAAACGCCGGGATCTTGATCCCGGTCTAACTCAGAGTAAAAGTTTAGCTTGTTCAACACTTTGTTCCTCCTGGGCTCGTGATCGCTGACCTGTGACCGGGTAAAGGGATCCTGTTTCACCACCAGGCTTCATGTTGATGAGCCAATAAGCGCCAATTAGAAATCGCACCTATGGTGACATCACAAATGGGAGCCCACCTCAAGCTGTACGGTGGAGAGCCGACACAGTGGACTGTACCAACACAGTTGACCATACCATCACAGTGGACTGTACCTACACAGTGGACCGTACCAACTGGGGGGGGACGATCGTATGTGATGTCATTAAAGGGGATTTTAAAACGGCTAATCAACACCAAACATGGTGATAAAATTAAAACAGATATGTGTAAAAAAAAAGAAGGCGTATTTAACATCTGGAATGGGCAGTTCACTGAGAGTCTTAAAAACATTCTAGTTTTGTGACGTTGTTTTGACCCAAAACAAATCCAAAACCAAACATTGTTCACACAGTGTAAGCATTCAGTATACTCAAAATCACACACAGGGACTTCAATAATTCATGCCTAGATAATCCATTCATTGTTTGATTGCTCTCATCGAATGATCGATAGAATACAACTGTGGCTGCTTCTCTAAAAACTAGAAAAGGGTGGAGAGTCATTTTGTCAACAGGGGCCTTCATAACCATAAATATTCAAGCAGACCCCTCTCTCAGGATTAGATAACTGTCCTTGAGTCGTTGGTCAGGTAATAGAGGTTATGATGTGGATATATACCCTATATACATGTACTACACTCCTCACAACCATGCTAGTAGAACCTCTTATAGTTATAGTATGGGCTCAAGGGTCCCAGAATAAAGAATCATGTTAATATCTAAATATCTCTGGCCCTTATTTTACCACGCCATGTGACCTTTACAAAACCACGATATCGTGACTTCACAAGTTGGCGGTTCCCAGGGAAAGATGCCAGACCAGCCAATCCTGTGGACTGCACCAACTATGACACAGGCTCTTGGGATGTCACTATAAGGTAGCGACATACCAAAGGCCTCACACACCCCGTGGTAAACTGAGGAGCCCTTAAGAGCCAATGTCTACCAAGGGCTACCAGCAGTTCAGAAACCCACCACTGGGTGTTCGGCACCCACTGTTCTCTGAAACATTTAAAAGGCATAGTAAGCCGTTAGCCCTTAGTAGCCCTCACCTTCACAAAAACTCACCACAGGAACCTGGGGTGGGAGTTGTTACCGCTGCAAACCGTTAGCAGCCAATCTGCTGCCCCCCGCTATAAAGTTTTGGATGTTGTTGGGCCACTTCCTGTATGCTAGCTCACTGCTGCCAGCCGCCTCCTGTGTTAAAGTCCCTTGGCGGCGGACTAGTGGGTGGAGTGTCCACGGCCCGGGCACGGCTGGCTGTGTCTGAAACGCATGATGTAGACGGCCGTCTGGTGCCACCAGTAGAACATGAGGACCACCAGGACATGCCACACCTGGTGGCTGGCCCCCACGTAGTTCATCTGGCCTAGGGACACACAGAGTACCGGGTTACACTAGAGACTGTACCGGGTTACACTAGTGACCATCACCTTGTCACACTAGAGACCATGACCTGGTCACACTAGAGACCATCACCTGGTACACTAGAGACCATCACCTGGTTTAGAGAATATACTGGGTTACACTAATGCAGACCTGGGCATTGTACGGCCTCCGGGTCACATCCGGCTCTTTGGCCGTTTCTAACCGGCCCACGTGAGATCTGTGGGAAGTTAACAATCAAATGTAAATAATTGTATTTAAAAAAAGAAAGAAAAAAATTTGAATACAACTGCACTGCTTTTAATATGAAGGGGACTTTTGTTGTTGCTTTTTTTGTGCGCGCGTATGCAGCTTCTTCTTCTCTGGTTGCAAGTCGCAACTAAAAATAAGTAGAAAAAGAACCCCGTCCACGAGCCACAAACTGGCCACGAACTGAGCTCACAGGAGACTTTAGCGCTGACGTGAATGGCTGTTATTCCTGAAAAATGTCAGCTCATGCGAAAAAAAGAAAGGTTGATACAGAGTGCCGAGTTTTTAACCAAACATGGACTTCTAAGTATTTTTTCACTGAAGTCAAAGGTAAAGCTGTGTGCTTAGTTTGTGGAGAACAAGTCGCTGTGTTAAAGGATTATAATTTGAATCGCCAAAACAATACTAAACACGCAGAGAAATATGGCAACTTGACTGATGCAGATCGGGCACGGACATCTGAAGCTTTGCTAGCTAAACTGCAAAAAGCAACAAGGCTGTTTTACCAAGCTGACTTCAGTGCACTTGTTCAAGCCAAGCACAGACTAGATTTCTCTCACTGAACAAGAAAAGAAGAACTGAAAAACAGCTAATGGAGTAGTAAAACTAAAAACAAAAAGATAAGAATACTTTGTATAAAGTTAAATTATTGCTGTTCTGAAAAACAAATGGCAAAAACATGCACATTGTTTAAAATTGCTTTGAGTATACTGTTCAAATAGTGACATGTTGTCATTTTGTACTATGTCTGCTTCAGTTTTTCATCTGAAGAAAACATGTGGAAAAAAAGCTAATTCTGTAATTACGCTGGAAATGAAATAGTAATAGCACTTTATACAGTTCATTCAATGCTGTTCTTTGAAAAATGGTAAAAACATGGTCATTTTTTCAGAATTACTTTTGTGGATGTTAGTTAAATACTAACACAACTGCATTTTGTACCATGTCTGCTTTATTTTTTTCATATTCTTATCGTAACATTTACTCTTACCAGTCACAGCTTATCATATACCCTACATTTTACTGCTTTTTATAAAGAGATCAAATTAATATTGAGCTGAATTGAATTTAGCCTATTGGTCCGGCCCTCCACAACAGTCCCTGTTTCTCATGTGGCCCTTTGGGAAAATTAATTGCCCACCCCTGCACTAGAGACTAACACCTAGTTTAGGGAACATACTGGTTACACTAGAGACTATCAACTGGTTTAGAGACAATACCGGGCTACACTAGAGATCATACCTGGTAGAGAGAACATACTGGGTTACACTAGAGACCACCTGGTTTTAAGAATATACCGGGTTACACTAGAGACTATCACCTGGTTTAGAGAACATACCGGGTTACATTAGAGACTATCACCTGCTTAAGATATCATGCAGGGTGACACTAGATACTATCACCTGGTTTAGAGAACATACAGGGTTACGCTAGAGACTAACCCCTAGTTTAGGGAACATACTGGTTGCACTAGAGACTAACCCCTAGTTTAGGGAACATACTGGTTGCACTAGAGACTATCAACTGGTTTAGAGACAATACTGGGTTACACTAGATCCCATACTAGGGATGTGAATAACTCAAATTTTTCATGGACGAATAATCGGTGGGTGGTATGAACGAATAATCGATTATTCTATGTGTGCCGACATTCACAACGGCAGCCATGGATCGTCGGCAAGTAATCACTTAGTATCTTAAACGCAAAAAAACAACTACCTGCTAAGTAGTTCCAGTCAAATTGTCTGGTCAGCCTTCAAAACGAGAGCTGGTAAATTGAGAAAAATGCATTGAACTGTAATCCGAAAATGCGGTTATATGCTATAGACCAGGGGTTGGCAACTGGTGGCCCGCGGTCCATAACTGGCCCGCAAGACATAATATCTGGCCCGCCAGATTATTCTGAAATTATATATATTTTTTTTTTCCCATTTTTTGGAATATCGAATATCTATATCTGTTAGCTTTAATGTAAAGGGCCGGATACAGTGAACTTTTTTTCTATCACAACCGTTTTTGAATTTAAATGTATCAAATCCTTCTACTACTCCCGGAAGGTTAGAGACACACTCGTCACTCCGTGGTGTGTGTGTGTGTGTGTGTTTGTGTGTGTGTGTGTGTGCAGTCAGTCAGTACCTGCCGTGGTGTGTGTGTGTTGTGTTGTGTGAAGTGTTTTAGGAATGGTTGGCTACTTTTTTAGGTGCGCACTACTGCGCTCTCTCCAGCATAAGGCCTTTCTACACTGCCAATCCGGTTCGGTCGAGGCTTGGCACGCTCGGCGATTTCACCGTCTTATCTCAAGTTTCCTGTGTAAAACCGAGGGGTTAAAATCCCCCGTTCGTCATGGCGTGGGCTTTCTTGGTTCACTGGAGAAGGCGGGGCTGCGCACGGAGTCTAGACCTCTTTAGAATAATTACATATTCCCGAGTGTTTTTATTTTTTTATGAATGAAGACACCCGCATGCAAGAATGAGTTCACGTCTGAGTGTAGGCTACAAACGCGATTAACTATTTACAAGTGCAAAACCGCCAACATATTCCTTATTTTGCTGCTTTTATCCCGACAAAAGCCTCGTAAGGACAGTTCCTCTGCGTCTCTCTCGTAGATTGCACCATCTTTCAACGTCTTTGTTTAATATGACTGCATCACCTTCTCTCACATGATCAGCAGCTTGCGGATTTCACTTTCTCTCAAGTTAGAACTGCTCATGATGATATCGCTGCGTTGTCTCTGTGGAGACAAGCAACACCTCAACCCAAGCCCCCTGTGTTCATGGAACCGTGGAGCCGTCGCATTTGCATCAGAATGAAACCCAATAAACCGCCAATGTGTGTAGGGTCCGGGAGGGTAAATTGGGCTCAAGCAGGCAATTTACCTTGGGCAGTGTAATCGCGCGGAACGTGCCGCGAAAAAAAGCGTACATAAGACGGCATATACACTGCCAAATGTGCCGACAGGAAAGGAGGAGCGGCTTTAAGCGTGGCCTTTGCATACAATGAGACCCTTTCTAAGGACAATTTTACCTGGCAGACTCCGCTGGAGAACCAGGCTGACAACTGCACAACTTTTTCACTTCATCTTCATATTTAGGGGTAGGACTAAGAGTTATTGGGGGATGAGATCAGCAAATAAAATATTTCGAATACCAACGGGATGTCCCCTACTCGGCTACATTATGAAATTATAACTTATTTTACTTTTTTAATGCAATAATCACAATCGCGTTTGCTGTTTATAACGTGATCAGCATGAAATTAACCTGATTAGGGCATACACTTGTTTATATGTACGTCTTTTAAGAGTCATCTAGTGCTTGGTAGGCATATGACTAAGCCAGCTGACGGTGCACATGCACTTTCATTAATCAATTCCTTGAACTAGCCTTTGATAATGTTCTGACCCGCCACCTACTGGCTGGAAAAAAAATTGGCCCGAGGCCAAATTTAGTTGCTGACCCCTGCTATAGACATTATAGCAGGGGTCTTCAACGTTTTCCAGGCCAAGGACCCCCAAACTGATGGAGAGATGGAGCGGGGACCCCCTACTTATATATTGTATAAAATTGTGTTTTATATTAAACTGGTCCTATAGTGCCATGTATAAATGTACCTTGTTATTTTGCATTCAATACTAAGATATTCAAATAATACACAGGTTCATATATTCATGTTTTTATTTTAAACATGTGCAAGGTACAATGAGTAGGGTGGCCATGCCACTGCCATTCATAAACATAACATAAACTGATACCTGCCAAGATCAACAATGTCTGTCAATTGCATGTAATCATGAATAAAAGCTTGTTTGTTAGTGTCTTTCTTAACAATCCGCAAGTATTCCGGTAACTTATCAACCCCAGCGTTTCTAGTTGCTAATCGACGTCAACGTCTTTGGCTGACTATTTCTCTGCTGATCGCTTATTTTCCCGATAATGACCGGCGTTTTGTACATTATCCCTTACATAACAGCACTCTCAATCTCCCAACAGTCTTTGCTGCACACTCTCATCCAAATACTTTTTTTTTTATTGTTTGCGGCGGAGGAGGGGGTAGATATAAAGACCAAACGAGAAACTGATGTCGCTGTGCTGTTCTTCTTCTTAATTGAAGGAGCACGCAGAGAAAAGCTCTCTCCTGATGGGCTTTCATTAAAATAAAATCCATAAAAATGTTGCAGCCAGTCCAGATGTGTCAGGTGTGCGCGAGAGACATACGAACGT
Source organism: Pollachius pollachius (assembly GCF_949987615.1). Classification (NCBI taxonomy): domain Eukaryota; kingdom Metazoa; phylum Chordata; class Actinopteri; order Gadiformes; family Gadidae; genus Pollachius; species Pollachius pollachius. Next base: position 2,515,505 of record NC_136951.1, on the reverse strand, counting down.
ACGCTTTGCACTTATGGTAAATGCCATATATATAGTAGGCCTACATTCGGGTCGCATGATAGGAATAGATGTATTCTGATTAGAAATCGGATTAAAAGTGTCCATGTAAACACGGCTAGTGTGTTGGATTCATGTTAATGTGTATTTAAAGACATTGAAAAAAAAGATTTGCGGGGGGAATATAAAAAAAAAAAGTTTAATCAACCAAAACTTTCACGACCTCCCTGCAGTACCTCTGCAGACCCCCTAGGGGTCGTGGACCCACTGTTGAAGACCTCTGCCCTAGGGTATCTGTGGTATTAAGGCTGGGACGAATTTCGATATATCGAAAATATGAACAATGCATAACGTTAGCTCTCTGGCGCATTGCTGAGCGGACTAGAATACCTCCCGTTGCCAAGTCGTAGCTAAGGTCCGGCCTATTTACTGGAGGAGTAAACAAGGTTTCCGTTGCATAAAAACCTTACGAGGGGATTGTTCCAAGTATATGTCAACCCTCAGGCGTTACCAGGGAAACAAAGTTATGGTTTGTGAAAAACTTTATATTTGGATTGTAAAACGCATGAAAATATAAATGAATGGTCTTCCTTTATTTTCTATGGCACGTGACCATGGTATTATCGGGATAATGCCCTTGGACACCTGTCCAACATTAGTTCCGTCCGTTAATTCTTGTTTATTTGAATGGGAAAAAATGTTAACGGTCCAAATGTTAAAAATCGACTTTGACCCTCGGGAACGAATAATCGAATATTCTGACCCATTCCCCAACTCACTTGGTTTAGAGAACATACCGGGTTACATTAGAGACTATTAACTGGTTTAGACTCAATACCAGGTTAGACTAGAGACTAGTGGTGCAACAGTTCACGGGTTAACCGTACGGATCAACCCTCATGGTTCGGGACGCAAGTGATCCGCGGATCGGCTGATAAAAAAAAAAAAAAAGTTGTGCGTTCACGTGATCAGCGCATGTTTAAAGGACAATTCCGGTATTTAGCCCATTGAGCCCCCTTCCTGGTTTGTCTAGGATGAAATATAGTGGTTGACACACCAAAATGTTGACTATTGGTCCTGTCTCAGGTATTTGGCTCATTTCGATTTGCCCCTGCCTGCTTCAGAATGGCTGGCTTTGGGCATTCAAAAACCCATCCTTAAAACAACCCTAAACGTTGACCCGCAACTCACCCAGTGGTTAGTGGTGTTCGTTGATGTTCCTTATCAAGTATCGTAGTGAAATACAGTTTCTGTCGTCTTTTATTTGGCGTTTTACACTAGAGACCACCCGGTTTAGATATCATACAGGATTACACTAGAGACTATCAACTGGTTTAGAGAACAGAGAACATACAGGGATAACCTAAAGATTATAATCTGATCTGGGGAATTTACAGAGCTCATAAATTTAATGTTTATTTACACTATAGGATTATATCATCTGGCCTGAGGAACGTGCAGATCAATGGTAATATTTAAATAAATCTTAGATTATATGATCCAGATTTAAACTATAGATAACATGATCTGGGTTTAGTTTGAAGGTTATAATCTGGTTTTGGGATTGGTGAACAAACTGTAGGATTCTGTAGGATTATCATAACGAATGATATGATAATGGGGTCTGACGGTACGGGGTCCTACCTGGGAAGTATCTCTCAGGGACCTTGGTGACGTAGAAGAGAAATGCAGCTCCAGCGATCAGGTACATCACCATGATACGAGGCAGGAACAGCTGCACACACACACACACACACAGGTCAGTAACACACACACACACACACACACACACACACACACACACACACACACACACACACACACACACTACCTCCACAGCGTCGGTGCGAAGCCCTCCGTTTAGCCACACCCAGTGGAAGGCGGGTACGATGCTGCCGCCTGCCACCGCACAGAAGATGGCCGTGCGTAGGCGACGCCAGTCGTTGCTAAGGTAACGGGGATGCACCTGGGCGCAGAACACGGCCAGGATCAGGGAGAGGATCATCATCAGGTAGAGCTGCCGCCAGAACTAGAGATGAACAGGAGCGAGCAGAGAGTCAAGGTGGTCTGCATGTACGCTGATCAGTGAGGGGTCTTACAGGGGATTCACACAGAGCCAAAGTGGTCTGAGTGGAGGCTGATCAGTTGGGGGTCTCACAGGGCGCCACAGGGGATTAACAGAGAGTCAACTGGCCTCAACTAGGTTCTGTTGAGCTGCTTTTGCTTAAAGACACAATGGTGGACCCCGACAGACCTATATACAGTGGGGCAAAAAAGTATTTAGTCAGCCACCAATTGTGCAAGTTCTCCCACTTAAAAAGACGAGAGAGGCCTGTAATTTTCATCATAGGTAAACCTCAGCTATGAGAGACAAAATGAAAAAAAAATCCAGAAAATCACATTGTCTGATTTTTTTAAGAATTTATTTGCAAATTATGGTGGAAAATAAGTATTTGGTCAACTACAAACCAGCAAGATTTCTGGCTGTCACAGACCTGTAACTTCTTCTTTAAGAGGCTCCTCTGTCCTCCACTTGTTACCTGTATTAATGGCACCTGTTTGAACTCCTTATCAGTATAAAAGACACCTGTCCACAACCTCAAACAGTCACACTCCAAACTCCACTATGACCAAGACCAAAGAGCTGTCAAAGGACACCAGAAACACAATTGTAGACCTGCACCAGGCTGGGAAGTCTGAATCTGCAATAGGTAAGCAGCTTGGTGTGAAGAAATCAACTGTGGGAGCAATTATTAGGAAATGGAATACATACAAGACCACTGATTATCTCCCTCGATCTGGGGCTCCACGCAAGATCTCACCCTGTGGGGTCAAAATGATCACAAGAACGGTGAACAAAAATCCCAGAACCACACGGGGGGACCTAGTGAATGACCTCCAGAGAGCTGGGACCAAAGTAACAAAGCCTACCATCACTAACACACTACGCCGCTAGGGACTCAAATCCTGCAGTGCCAGACGTGTCCCCCTGCTAAAGCCAGTGCATGTCCGGGCCCGTTTGAAGTTTGCTAGAGAGCATTTGGATGATCCAGAACAGGATTGGGAGAATGTCATATGGTCAGATGAAACCAAAATAGAACTTTTTGGTAAAAACTCAACTCTTCGTGTTTGGAGGAGAAAGAATGCTGAGTTGCATCCAAAGAACACCATACCTACAGTGAAGCATGGGGGTGGAAACATCATGCTTTGGGGCTGTTTTTCTGCCAAGGGACCAGCACGTCTGATCCGTATGACGGAAAGAATGAATGGGGCCATGTATTGTGAGATTTTGAGTGAAAACCTCCTTCCATCAGCAAGGGCACTGAAGATGAAACGTGGCTGGGTCTTTCAGCATGACAATGACCCCAAACACACCGCCCGGGCAACGAAGGAGTGGCTTCGTAAGAAGCATTTCAAGGTCCTGGAGTGGCCTAGCCAGTCTCCAGATCTCAACTCCATAGAAAATCTTTGGAGGGAGTTGAAAATCCGTGTGGCCCGAAAACATCACTGCTCTAGAGGAGATCTGCATGGAGGAATGGGCCAAAATACCAGCAGCAGTGTGTGAAAACCTTGTAAAGACTTACTGAAAACGTTTGACCTCTGTCATTGCCAACAAAGGGCATGTAACAAAGTATTGAGATGACCTTTTGTTATTGACCAAATACTTATTTTCCACCATAATTTGCAAATAAATTCTTTAAAAATCAGACAATGTGATTTTCTAGATTTCTTTTTTCATTTTTTCTCTCATAGCTGAGGTATACCTATGATGAAAATTACAGGCCTCTCTTATCTTTTTAAGTGGGAGAACTTGCACAATTGGTGGCTGACTAAATACTTTTTTGCCCCACTGTATATGTTTACTATGCAACATTTACCCAATTAAATATCTAAAAACATATCTACTTACAAATATGTTTCAAAGAATGCCCAGAGAAATGTGTTGTTTTGTTCATGGCGTCATTCTGTCAATGGCACACACACAGACAGACACAAAATGCTGAACTACGAGCAGTACTGCAGTAAATAAGGTGAATCAACAACTCACGGTATTGCAGAAGAAGGCGTAGTATATCCCCGGGACGTAGCAGCCAAGGATCCCCACAGAGATCCCAGCGTAGTCCAGGGCCAGCCAGCGCCGGCACGTCCTCTCGTTACGGTGACAGGAGAACAGATGGTAGCCCACGGAGCACAGCATGCACACCTGGAGACCGGGTTTAACGTTACATATCTGGTGGAGACCGGGTTCAACGTTACACATCTGGAGGGGGCCGGGTTCAATTTGGAACACCTAGAGGGGACCGGGTTCAACGTTACACACCTAGAGCAGGGGGACGGGGATCAACGTTACACACCTAGAGAGGGGACCGGGGCCCAATTCGGAAAGTCAAATCTCGTAACCTTTATGCCACCTTTAACCCTTTGTGGAAAACGTCGTCGGGTCAAGGAGAGATGAAAAGGTGCTTCCTTTAGAACATAGGAAAAGACAGCACTGTTTAAATGAATTAGACCGGCGTCATAGCCCGAAGATGGACTACAACAACATTCTTTCAATCAATGCATTCTTGTCGTATTTATTTCAATCAGGTTGTCGCCAACACTGAGATTCACTTAGGTCGGACTTGGCCCATGGGAATATTTAAGGCCACTTGAATCCCAATTCACATTTGAAAAAAATAGGTATTTTATTGAGTCTTCTAATGGTCTTTTATGAGTTCTTTATTATCTTTAGGGTTTTCCATGATGTTTTGACATTATTTGGAGTTATTCCATTGCCTACATTTAACTGTGCATTTTCATGTAATTTTATTTACTAACCAGCAATAAATGAACTGATTTAGATTCAAATAAATATGTTTCTGGAACTGGGATCCATTATTATCAATTTTCTTTTCTTCTCGTCTGTGGCCTGTTTAACGTTACACACCTTAAGCAGGGGGACAGGGTTTAACGTTACACACCTAAACATACACACAAATCTCTCAGCTGTTGTCTTATAAACTAGTAAAGTATGATTTCCAAATACTGCTGCTCAACTATAACTCACTCAAGCGTTTAGGGCCAGTTCTCACTGAAATGCTTCCGCTATAACGAACCCAGTCTAGACCTTTAAGATCCACTGGGACCAGTCAGCTAATTGTTTCCAAAACAAAACATGGAGAGCAGGATTCAGCGAATATACAACACATAGCTGGAACAAACTTCCTGAAGAGCTGAGACTTGCTCCGACCCTGAATATGGTTAAAAACGTTTTTTTTTGCTTTCTTCAATTTTAATTTCAATGTCTTTCATGCACTCTTTTAATCCGGTTTTCATATGTATTTTATGGATTATTTTAAATCCAGTTGTTAAACGAATTTCATGCCCTTTTCTTTATCCTGTTTATTGTAAGAAATGTTTCTATGAGAAGCTCATCGAGTCTGCCTTGTGTATGAAATGTGCTATATAAATAAAATTGATTAATAGTTAATCATTTTGCAAATGAGTTGCAAAGTATTCTACATGATAAAAACCTCACTTAACCTCCACAAACTACAGATACAATTCATTCATATCGCTTATGTAGCATAGTTAAAAAAAACATGAGAAACGACAAAACCATTAAAAACAGGGTCTAATACTGAGGTTCACACAATACAGGAGATCCACACTAGGGATGGCGAAAATGTAAAATATTCTTGACCGACCACCGAGCCTCATTAACCAGTTGAAACCTGTTAACCGATCAGATTAAAATGTGCTATTTGAGATAACAGCCATTTTGAGCCGCGCCAGCCGCCTGCTAATTCGTAACTCTGCTTATCTCTCTCCCGTTCTGCCTCCGACTCACACACACACTCTCCGAGTGAGTCTAACCGCGGCACGACCTGTGTTTGAATTGAAACACGAGGCATGCTTACTTGACCGTGTATAGAGAGCGGGCTCGAATGGCCACAATGGTCTGAGATGGCGCAGACCTGGTTGAGACCCTGCGCGGGATTCACCAGGGGCCAATCGGAAGAGGGCAGTGTTAGGAGCTCATTTAAACATTGCCGCGGCTCATTTAAGAAAATGACAGCTCCGAAGAGACGCCGCTTGTTTAGTTTTGAGGAGACGGAAAAATTAAGTGTGAGGGATAATCTTTTTCACTTCACACAAAAAGATCTTGGAATGAGATGGCTAACTGTAGTCTTATAGCGCTTAGTCTACTGTCCATAATAATTTAGAGATCATATTCTCCTCCGCTCGCATGCGGGAATAAATAAGACTTGAGGAGAAATTAAACAGTGGGCCAGAGATACGGTCAACCATCGGTCAAATGGTCATCGGTTAACATCCCTAATCCACACTCAAACAGCTGTACTACAGACTGAGCTCACACAGATACACGTTTTACAACACCACCACTACACTAATATCAATGCTAGTGGAGGGGCGGCACAGTTGATTTGGGTTAAAAACAGACATGCTAAGGCTAACCACCTAGCATTCGTGCTAAGGCTAACATCTTACCAGCCTTAGCGGGAAGAGATGTGTGTGTGTGATTGTATGCATGACACATGCGTACACACGGCCATTAACCGTCTCATGTCTGTGAAACTAATGCAATGAAAACCGACACATCGTGTAAATGACAATCATGATTAACCCAGTAGCAGGATGATCACATCCTGCTACCGGATGGGGGACAGGACAGATAATATCACCCTTGCAGAAACAAATTAAAATACATCTTAAATTGTGAATTTAGATTGAACATTGAGCAACAGAAATATTCAGTCAGATAAATGATCCAGACTATATGTCTCTTAACAGCCCATAACATTACCGCTTTTATCTAAAGCCGCTTTTATTCAAAAGACACACACACACACACACGCACACACACACACACACACACACACACACCTGGAAGCAGAAGAGTCCGGCGGCATAGATGAGGTAGTCCTCGTGGCTGGCGTCAGCCGAGGGCAGGACGTAGGCGAGGTCGTTGACCCCCAGGGTGAAGAACAGCAGGAAGCCTAGCAGGTGGGTCCAGATATTCACCGTCTCGTTGGACAGCATGAAGATACTGGAGACAGGAGGAAGGCAGTGGAAAACTATTAACTGGCATAATCCAACTACAGTGTTGACATGACCAGTCAAATGTTAATTAATATGGATGGAAAAATAATGATTCATGTTTTTATTACTATACATGTAGATTTTTTTTTTTAACTACTGAATTAACTGAATTTCGTTGTCAACATGGTTAATGAATCCGACGGGTTGCCTTAAATCAGATTTAGATCAGTCAAAGTACACGTGCTGAATATGTCAATTTTTCTAAATTTCTAAACGCGTGTGAATGGTGACATTTGTTAGCGCACAAACTCTAATCATTTTGTATATACGTTTCATTAATTTCACACACATAACCAGACTTTATATCACAGACAGCCTGTTATGCATGTCGAGTCTTACCTCTTGAGGCATAGTTTGGAGGGGAGGTGTGCCCGGTAACCGTCCGTGATGAAGGGGTTCTCCTTTAGGAACTGGGGGATCTGCTCGTACGTGTACAGCCGGATTCTCTGCGGGAGTACAACGGGCCAGTGGTGGACGCTGCCTCCATGTACCATGTACTGCTCCATGGGCCCCGCGCTGCGCACAGCTTTCTGCTGAGAAGCTTTCAGCAGCATCGTGCGCTTTTATGCGCAAATACTGAATCTAGCTACGGGACACAAGCCGGGGCGACGGGGACAGAACGTGGTGGTGCGGATTAACAGCTGATTAACTCACTTTGTCTCAGTTCAACATAACCCACATAGACAAGCCGGACTGGTTTATAGACTGGACTGTTTGGTTTAGATGTGGGGTGCTGGTAGGATGAGGGCCTACAGCTCCCTGCCTCGGATGTATCCGTATGATCACGGACTATGGTTATAAGTTATTGTTGGTTATGATGGCGGTCAGCTCCGCTGCCTGGTTTGATGAGGTCAATGAATGAGTGAACGAGTGAATGAATGTTTCAATGACTGAACCTGAGGAGTCGGACCCTGCTCCACTGCACCACCCACGTGACGTGGATTTCACAGTCAAAGCGAAGCAATATGAAACACACGCAGGCTTCACATACCCATCTGTACAGAGGTTCGGTGTTGTCCTGCTGGTGTTGTATGACGGGTGTTGTGTTACGTGTGTGCACTGTAGACCTAGTGGTATAGCGCTAATGGGACAGAGATAATAACAGGAAATAATCCATTAAACTCCATACCATTTGTTGTGGTCTGGCGGTCGAGGTGTTCGTCCGGGTAGTTGATACACATCGAGATAGCTACACTTCACAAAAAAATACACTTCTAATACTGTACAGGAGAAATAAAAACGCGGTGTGTAGCGCTATGCTCCCAGCCCGGGTAACAGCTCCGCTCCGGTTACCGTAGAGCAGGTCAGGTCCTGGAAGATAAGAAGTACATTAAATAAATGTAATGATTATCGCATAAATTGATATTAAATCCTTTTTTACTTGATCAGCAGTCAAGTTGTGAATATAAATAAATGAGACGTAGTTTCATTTAAGAAAGATCTCAATGATTGTAAATCATTGTGGATTGTCAATTTTGTATATCTTCCTGGTAACTTCCGGTGGATCTGTCTACTCTTTCTCCTTTGATCTCCATAAAGTCGTGGAGTTTAAATCCAAAACCAATTATATGAGTATTTGTAGAAAGAAATATAAACAATATGAAATAATAATCCCAAAACTTTAGACATAATATAGATGCTATGAATAATAATTATTATTAACTACTAATAATGTTATTATAATAAATACAATAGAGTGGCGGAATCACGCCCTTTCCGGTAGAGCCCATGGGACCTATGAGATTGAAAAATATGAATGGGTTTCAATGGAGAGAAAGTAATTATTTTCTGGTCCCCGTCTTTATATGCCCCGGATTACACATATGTTGTTTGTGGATTTAAATGACAATTTTTCATGTCAAGAGTTTGACCGTTTATTGTGCAATTGTTCAGTTAAAGGCTGTAGAGATAACACAATGAGGACTACACGTCTCGTATGGGACGTCACGCTCCCTGCGACTGGCGTGGACAAGACCGACAACCTCCCCATCGGCATAACTGAAACTCCCCACATGCCCCGACTTATAATAATTTTCACCTCTTTCGACGCTGTTTTCCTCCCCTTGGAAAAAAGCGGTGAAGTGGAGTAGAAAGATCGCCATGTTTGTACCAGAGTGGTGGTGACGTATATCATTCGCGTCGAGAGCAGCGAAGAGCTGTAGTTCACAAAGCGGCCTCACACAAAACCTAACTGTACGTTCACACCAAAAGCTGTAAAAGATGCAAAATCGCCGAATAGCTCAAAAAGAAACGCTATCCAAAATATTTACAGCTCATATCGCTCTTGTGATTTTCCTTTTCCATTTAAAGGAGCCGCGCTTTTTGCCTGCATGCTCGTAGTTGAGGCAAGTGCTGCTGCTGATACCGAGCCACAAAAACACAAGATAGTCATAAGTTTGGTTAATAGAAAAAGAATAATAAGCATAAATACATGAAACACTGAATAAAAAAATTAATGGAGCAATTGCTTTTATGCTAGATTATAGTTTAGTTGATCGCTATCGTGTGTGTAGTATTGTTTATTATGAAAAAGATCCGCTCAACAGAAGCATTTGTGCCAGGCAGACACACGACAAACTGACAAATTAGAAATTGATTTTTGTGCGGTATCTCCCTTCTGAATTGCGCGCACTTCTCCACCCATCGCTCGTCCGATGGTTTCCATCAGCATTCCACTGTGCGATCATCCCTGTTTAGTAATGCGGTGCGGATTGCGTATGCCCTCATACATTGTTGAAATCATATGCTGGATGCTTTATTCTTTCTATGTGTTTTTTAGTTAATGATCGGGCTATAATAAGACCACTACGATGCCCTGCAATAGCCGCAATTATTCTCTCACGCACCATGATGAAGGAAAAAATGTGTGGTAGGAACTAGAAACTATGTTCTCGCGTATTACTGAGACCCACGCCGGCGAGAGACATCTAATTTCCGATTGGCTGGCGGTCATTTACAGCTGAAACGCTACTAGCTCATTTGCATAGAGTTGAGCTGTTTTCAACTCTCATTTACAGCTTTACAGCTTTAAAGCTATCGCTCAAGCGTTTTATCGCTCCTATCGCTTTATCGCTCATGAAAGTGAATGGGCGTTTATCGCTCAAAACGCTTTACAGCTTTTGGTGTGAACGCACAGTTCACAACAACATTATCAAACTTCTTCACAAAAATGTTTAGTTTTCTTTACATGAAAAATTATCATTTAAATCCACAAACAACATATGTGTAATCCAGGGCATATAAAGACTGGGACCAGAAAATAATTACTTTCTCTCCATTGAAGCCCATTCATATTTTCCGATCTCATAGGTCCCGTGGGCTCTACCGGAAAGAGCGTGAATTAGCCACTCTATAATCATCGTCATCATTACCATACTAACCATACAGACCGGAATCGATACAGTCTCTTGTGACCAGCATTATCGATGCAGGAACCACTCTTGAATACAGATATTGTATATTTTATTCAAACACTTTCCAAACAATTTAAAAAATGTTTTTGATAAATCTCTGCATGAATCTGGGCATATTGGCTGCACCCAAGTAAAAAAAATAAATCTTGATAAATGAATCACATTGATAAGAGCCGGTAGTAGCAGCAAATTGCCAGCAGAAGGGGCCATAGGGATGGAAAGAAAGTCGATCACAACACTTTGAACTTGACAAGTTGTTTTTTTTATAGAGTTTTCATAATCAATTTAGTCAACAGTCTGTACAATCTCTAAACTGTAATGCAAATTGCCATTTTAAGGGAGATCACAGCTATTATCATTGTATGTGTGCAAAATGTAGTAACCAACCCAAAACATGTAACTCGTACTTCTTCGTTATTGTGTCAGTAAATTTGCTAATTACACCAAAATTAAACAGTTGTTGTCATATAGTGAGGGCCTACTGGTTAAAATATTTGATGATGATTTTTCACTATGGCAGTAAACCCTAGAGAAGTTTATAATAATAATAATAATAATAATAATAATAATAATAATAATAATAATAATAATAATAATTAAAGCTGCAAGCAGCATTTTACGGGTTCCAAGCCTTAAGCCTTAAGCCTACCAATAAGACTGTCAGACCATTAAGACCCTGACAGGCCATTAAAACCCTGACGCAGACCAATAAGACCCTGTCAGACCATTAAGACCCTGACGCAGGCAATTAAGACGTTTGTGTTTGCATACGGTTGATAACGCTGGAATAAACTCAGCTTGGATCTGTTGATGGGTGAACAAAATTTCATGACCGTACGGCAAAAGGCTGACGTACGGTCTTTAAAGTTTTCAATTGATCGCTTTAGTGCACCCTATAATCCTATTTTGATGAACTTTAGCCTGGTTAACCTTGACCTATGCTTCTTTAAATACACCAAGTTTGGTGATTAGTGACTCAAGTTAACCCCACCTTTAGTCACCTATCATATATTGGGCTAATTTGGACGTCCGGCCACCATTTTGTTACAGGTTCTGGGTGTCCTTGGAACATTTGCTGAACATGAGGAAATACAAATGTCTACCGGATTTCATGACTGTAGAAGAAAAAGTTCAGATAATATGTCCGTCCAAAGTCTGCGTTTTCAGTTAATTGATATAGCTCCCCCTATCGCCTGATGTGGTTACAATTTGGAGAGGTTGCATTTTCAGTTTTACCGCTACCAACATCCCGATATGGATGCAATTTGGAGGGGTTCATCTTGACCCATGTTTCTTTGACTACACCAAGTTTGATGAGGATTGGTTTAAGTTAACCTTGCCTTTTAGCATTAAGTTAATTTTGGACGATTTTGAGCCTCTGCTTCATTTTACTTGAGCAGTTGGAACTTTGGTCTCCAACCGCCGCAATAGAACATTCCGTCTATGAACTGTGGTGATTTTAGTCACAGGCCACGCCCATTTCGATGCCACGCCCTAATTGGTAATATGTTGACTATCTTGTTCAGAATTTGATTTTGAAAACCGTTTGTATTGGACTCAAGATCATAGGAGTTCATTTTGATGTTTATGTAAGCATTTAAGTTTTTACGCGTTTTAAACTACACCCTTTTTAGAAGTCAATGGCTCCTGGGTGCTTTAAGCTTGATTGACACTTCATGTCAGATTGAAGAAATTGGTCCATAGATGATATGTGCTAAAGGATTTTTGTAGCCTATGTCTAAAAATGTAGGATCCTTAGGGAATTAAATGTTTTTAACTAAATTCAAGATAGTCGTAAATCTATCCAAATAAAGTCATAGGTTCTTGAGGCATATTTGTTTAACATGAGGATATGCATGTGTAAACAAAGTTTCATGACTCTACGTCAAAGTGGTTATGAGATATGTTTGTTCAAAGTTTGCATATTTGGACTGTTGCTATAGCCCCACCTTTGGGCCGATAAGTGCAATATTTGTTCTCTGTTAATCTAAAGTCAGCCTCTACAGCTGTAGTAAGTTTCATAAAAAGTGTGCGAGCGGTTTAGGCTGTGTAAGTCAAACGTGTCGGAATAATAATAATAAATATAGTTGCAAGCAACCATGAAGGGGTCCTAACCCTAACTCTAAGCTTAAGGCCTAACCCTAACGCTAACCCTATATTTTGAAAAATAGATGTCTTCCGTACGTGGAGGTATGGTGAGCTTGGTCGGTATGGTAACATGGCATTTGTATGCCTTAAAAACTGGTTTAAGGCATAAACCAGTTTTAATGCCTGGTTTAACCCTAACCCTGGTCTAACCCTAACCCTAGCGCCTAACCCTAAGGCCTAACTCTAACCCTAAGGCCTGACCCTAACCCTTTACCTGAAGTTAACATATCAAAACAAGGCCTAACCCTAACCCTAACCCTAAGGCCTAACCCTAACAGTAACCCTTTACCGGAAGTTAACATATCAAAACAATCACCAACCATGTTTCTAAAGCATACTGTGGCGACTCCTACGAGGTCGCGCAAGGGATTCTGGGGGGTTCAACTGTCATAGGGGTTTGGACCTTTGCGGGGCCCCCTGGGTTACTTTGTGGTTGTTTGTTATGGGGGGAGGGGGGGGATTAATTGTGTGTAGTTCCATTGTTGTGTGATGTGTAGTGTGATCGCGACCATTAGTGAGTTTTGTGTGTGTTGGTCAGGTGTGCCTTGTTTCTGTTATGTTCGGTGTGCGTACAATAAAGGCAACTCTCGGAGTCTTGCGGTGTAAGGGGCACGAGAGTTGCATAACCGTTTAACCTGGACTCCCGTCTCATCCTTATCGTGCTGCTCGCCATAATACTGTGTCAAAATCCAGTGTCAAACTGGCTTTTTTTTAAATTACGTGTGTACCGCTTTAAGGCCCAGCCTGCATTGCAGAATGGCCGCGGTTCAAGAAGACAACTTCAAACAAATGCATCCAATTTTTATTTTGGCATGGGTATACTATGGAATCTACCCTTTTTAGCCATTTTCGATTTTGACGCAATGTTAGAGCTGTTTAAACATCAGAGATATGCATGTATTTCACTCTAAAATGTATATCTCTGCCGTCTTTTTCCTTATTGCTATGAATTTAACACCATATAGTCCCACACTCACCTGGTACATGTGTGCCGAGTTTGCAGCTTGTACCACTTTTGGCGCTAATGGAGTTAATGTGTGGGTGTTTGGTCAAGTTGTGGTTGATAGCGCCACCTTTGGGTGCAGTACCACAAATTTGGGTTCATGGGTAGAGGAGGTTATTGGTAACCATACCTGAAAATTTCAAAAGTTTTCGACTTACGGTATAGGCTGCAATATGACTTTTACAGAATTTGAGGAAAAAGAAAAACGTTACAGAAACAATAGGGGCCAAGCAGCTTTGCTGCTCGGACCCCTAATAACAAAGCTAATTAGTTGACACTGACTGCTTACTGCTATACAATAATGTCAGTAATTTCTAGCTGAACGCTAATGTGTACCAAACTGAGCTTTAGAGATGCAGTTTTCAGCAGGAGGTAAAGGTTTACTTGGAAAGGTCAATACTGTAGTACACAAAAAATGATATTCCTGTATGTGCCTCTACAGTAAATATATTTCTTTAGCAATTTGTTGTGAATAAAAATATGTGAATGAAAAACTAAACATCACCACCACCACCACAAACATCACTACCACCACCAACAACAACATCACCACCAGCACCACCATTGGTGGTACTTATTTTGGTGCGTACAAGAAAATAATTGTTTAGAAATTAAAATGTATTGTTTTGAAAAAAATACTCTCATTCCAGAAATCATCCAAAGCGGTTGAGGAAAAAATGTGAAACCAGGAACAAACCACAGAACCACAAAACAGAAAGTAGCAGAGAGTTATTTACAAATGAAGCACCCTGTGCATAACCTTTAAAGTCATTTTACAACAGCACCTCAAGTGAGGACACCAGATTTCAGAAAAAAAACATTCCTCATTGACATTATCAGATAAAAAAATAAGAATTATATTTATTATTTTATACATTTTTATTTGAATTTATATTACCTTTCAAATGGTAAACTCTAAAAGAAGAATTATTTGGGATACATGATTTTAACCAGGACCAGTCAACAATATAGACTTTTAAGCAAATAAAACCCTGATTGCTACCACAGTTAGCTCTTTGTGAATCAGTTTTCTTCATATCAGTATGTAACTTCAGATTGCTACCACCGTTACTGGTAGCTGTATGTTGAACTTCAAGTTTGAGACTCAAGATCAATAGCGTCTCTGAACAGATAAAAGTAACACTTTTACCAACAGACATTTACACACAACCATCGTCTATATCTGTTTGAGGAGGCAAATGTTCATTTTGAAAATAGCCTTTAAAACCCTTTCTATGAAGCTGTGTGTTTTTGAATGTGTGTGTGTTTGTGTGTGTGTGCGTGTGTGTGTTTGTGTGTGTGTGTGTGTGTGTGTGTGTGTGTGTGTGTGTGTGTGTGTGTGTGTGTGTGTGTGTGTGTGTGTGTGTGTGTGTGTGTGTGTGTGTGTGTGTGTGTGTGTGTGTGTGTGTGTGTGTGTGCGCGTGCGAGAGAGTGTAACTGCCATCGTTTAACCGTTCCGTCTGTCCACTCTCAGTATTCTCCACTAACAGGTTATCTTAGCCTCTCTCTCCTATTGCCCTGTAACTGTCTCTTTCCCCTACTGTCCTGTTTGGTCTCTCTATTGATGCTGCACTCTGGTGAAGTTGATGCAGCGTCCCTGTAACAACAAACATTTGGATTCATTCATAAAACAGATATAGGTCATAACATAATGTGGACATGTTTTATGATTACTATGTGTTTACTATGTGTTTCTCACTATATTAATATTCAGATCCACAGTCATCATACTGTGACGTGGTAAGGGGTTAGCTAGTGGGTCAGGGAGGGAGTTATGGGGGTGACTCCAAGTTGAAAGGCACTGGTTTGGTTGCCTTTCAGTCATTCATTTAGTAGGCACTTTTATCCAAAGCATTGACAGAAGGTTCTGATGGGTCTGGGTTTCTTCCTCTATGATGCCTGCAAGTAGGTCATAGCATTGGGGCTTGAACCAAGAACCTTTGCACCGGGAGTCAAAACTATAACCACAAATTATCCTTGGTACGACTGCCAGCGGTGAAAGGATAACACTTTGTTCTACAGTAGGTTGGATAAGGGTTATGGTTTGGCTAGGACAGGGCTAGTCCAGAGGTTGTAGGGCACGGTTTGACCAGGGGGGGGGGGGGGGGGGGGGTCATAGGTCAGGGTCAGTCTTACCTGGTCCTGGGATGAGGGTCTCATGATGGCCACTCTATCATACTGTCGCCGTAACAATGCCCCCAGCGCGTCCATATGGCCCTGGGACAGAGAAGGGGAGGTTTGTGTGACCATGACCTGGGCCAACAACGAACAAAGGCATCATTCAGACCCATCCCAGCCTCCACGTTGTCATCGGCACCCACCTTGATGGGAGTGTACCACCGGGACGCTACCGGGGGGATGTATTCAGGAGGCGGTCTGGGCGGGGGTTTGGGTAAGATGGGCTCGTCCACCTGGTCAGGCATGGTCACCACAGCATTCTTAGCCTTCTCCAGGCGGGCGCCCTCCTCCGTGGAACCCTTGTCGCCCCAGCGCACCTTCACACGGAGACACCCAGAGCCCTCTCGTTAGGACGCACTCACCTTCACGCGGAGACACCCAGAGCCCTCTTGTTAGGACGCACTCACCTCCACAGTCACACCCAGAGCCCTCTCGTTAGGACGCACTCACCTTCACGCGGAGACACCCAGAGCCCTCTCGTTAGGACGCACTCACCTCCACAGTCACACCCAGAGCCCTCTCGTTAGGACGCACTCACCTTCACGCGGAGACACCCAGAGCCCTCTCGTTAGGACGCACTCACCTTCACACGGAGACACCCAGAGCCCTCTCGTTAGGACGCACTCACCTTCACACGGAGACACCCAGAGCCCTCTCGTTAGGACGCACTCACCTTCACACGGAGACACCCAGAGCCCTCTCGTTAGGACGCACTCACCTTCACACGGAGACACCCAGAGCCCTAATGTTAGGACGCACTCACCTCCACAGACACACCCAGAGCCCTCAATGTAGGACACACACACATCCAAATGGACACACCCAGAGCCCTCATGTTAGGACGCACTCACCTTCACACGGACGCACCCAGAGCCCTTTCGTTAGGACGCACTAACCTTCATACAGACACACCCAGACCCCTCATGTTAGGACGCACTCACCTCCACAGTCACACCCAGAGCCCTCTCGTTTGGACGCACTCTGCTCCACAGACACACCCAGAGCCCTCTCGTTAGGACGCACTCACATCCATATTGACACAACCAGAGCCCTCTTGTTAGGACACAATCACATCGATTTATGTCAGGAGCTACCATGGTTACTAATACTAATAACTAATACTTATTTACCTTACCTTACATCTTATCAGTGTTGGGGTAGTTACTCAAAAAAAGTAATAAGTTACTTATTACTAGTTACTTCTGTAAATTGTAATGAGATTACTTTACTAGTTACTACATTTGAAAAGTAACTTCACTACTTCGTCAATCAGTAGCAACACACAAGTTTCAGAACACAGGCTTTGGGAAACATGAGAACAAAAATTAAGTGGTCAATGAAAAATATAAAAAGGTCACTTTATCCCATACAATTAAAACAGAAATGCACTTAAGCGGCGGTGACACACGCTGTTACTTTATGTGGTCCAAAGGATGAATGAACCTGATCTATTTTGCAAGCTATGACATCGTAAGTGTGTCTTCCTCTCACCCTCTTGCAGGCAAGAGCAGCCTTCTCAAGTTTTAAAGTAATGCTGTCTATCCAGTGCACCGTCATTCCTAAGTAGCTTTTGTTGTTTGCAGACAAAATGTCCGCGGTGGTGGACATATTATCCAGGGAGGATTCGAAAATTATTTTGAGCTTCGATTCCATGTCGGTAAAACACTTGT
The DNA here is from genome assembly GCF_949987615.1 of Pollachius pollachius. Classification (NCBI taxonomy): domain Eukaryota; kingdom Metazoa; phylum Chordata; class Actinopteri; order Gadiformes; family Gadidae; genus Pollachius; species Pollachius pollachius. The sequence goes on along the minus strand of NC_136951.1, from coordinate 2,497,992 downwards.
TCAGGTAATGGGAAAATGTCTCCCTGTCGGGTGTTGGCTTGCGAGTCGCGGGTATTTTATCTAGTATTTTATCTAGCATGTCTTCTACAATGAACCCTGCAACCAGACTTTCTTTCTGTTAGAGTTGAGACGTTCACGAACGTACCGAATCTATTGAACGGCTCTTTAACATGAACGATGGGAACCGAGTCGTAGTGGTGAGGCGTTCATTTTCTTTTTCATTTATTTTTTTTTTCTATCGCTGTCACGCTCACAGCATGCGCATACAAGCTCCTCCTCCTACTCCACTGAGACGGAGAGCGTGCCACGCGTTTGTTTGTTTCATGTGAGTGCGTCCGCGCCGGAGAGGCAGAGTACTGCAACTATGAGCCAAAGAAAGCGCAGCAGCATCTCTTTCTAAAAATATTGTCTACTAAGATATGCACTTTCTATTTTAATATATTTTAATTATATTTTTGCAGGGAAGTTCATTGTTCATTGCCTGCTTAGTTTTTATTGTGCTACAATTAAAACGGTGAACATGATGAACAAGTGAAAAGAGCTTTATTTACACTTCAACACATTGTATACAAAGATCCAAAATAGTGATCTCAGATCTCTATCTACTTTCTGTGTAACCTGCTTCTGCGCTCCAACACTTGAACACTCCTTCGCACAAGCAGCTACGTCACTCAAATTGATCGCTATGGCAACGTGCGGGGCAAGCAGGCGCTGCAGACACACAGGCAGCACGCATGCACGCACCACAACAGATCAGAACTTTACACGCAGGCAAACACGGATTCGGTAACGCAGGAAAGCGCATTAGTATAGTCTAGTAAAATAGTGTAGTTACCGATATTTTAAATGTAATGCGTTACTTTACTTCGTTACCCAAAAAAGTAATATCGTTACTGTAACGCGTTACTCTGTATCGCGTTACCCCCAACACTGCATCTTATCTTATCCAAGCTCATCTTGAAATTCCAATTTTAATACCAGATATTACATCTCTCCATCAGGACATCAGTTATGTCTTCTTATGAACTCACCTTTCCTTTAAGCCCTCACCAATATGCCTATTTAAATAAAATCAGCCTTTAAATTACATTTTGTCCCACGTGTTTTTCTGAAATGTGTCGTTATCAGTGAGGTCAGGTGTGGACTGACCTCCATGCGCTTGATGCCCCCGGCGCCGCGGCCGCCGTAGTACGAGGCGTCCACCTGGGGCCACCTGTGTCTGGGCAGGGCGTCGTCCTCCGGCTCCTACACACAACCAGGCTGTTAACACCACTCCTGACCCAGTACAGTCACCACAGGGAGCATAGCCTAGGGGGTACCTGTACCCTAGGGTAACAGACCCCTAGGGATATACCCCAGGGGGTATGTTTACCCCAGGGGGTACGTTTACCCCAGGGTGTACCTGTACCCCAGTGGTATGAGTACCCTAGGCGGTATGTGTACCCTAGGTGGTATGTGTACCCTATCCGGTATGTGTACCCTAGGGGTACAGGTACCCCCTGGGGTAAACTTAACTGTACCTTAGCGGGTACCTGTTACCTTGGGGGAATATGTACCCTAGGGTATGCCAAGCAGATGTAAGGGGGTACTTGAATAATCTATTCAAGTAAGAATATATTATTCATAGGTAACATAGTATTATTATGAGTAGAGTACTTACGGGTGGAGGGGGAGGAGGAGGAGGGGGGCGGGCCGGAGGAGGGTCTCGGATCACCTGACACATGATCACATGACTCCATGTCATACTGATACAAGCACTTAGCTGAGCTAAAGCAGTGTCTCAATGTTGCTCTATCTGCCTCTCTGATCCATCTCTTATCTTTCTCTCTCACTCCAAACTCAGAAATGTATCGCAGTTTTGCAGGAGAAGTGCTAAATGAATGAAGTTTTTTTCCAATTTGCTGATCTAGAATTACATGGCTGTACATATCAAAGCCTTCATGTTGGACTACTTAGCTACATGCTGTCGTATGTCATGGCACTTTGCAGCAGCTTGTGTTTTTATTACATTCTAAGCAAATATAACTAAATCATACATTACTGATATTATTAATATTTTGGTCTGTAACTCCTTAAAGTAAACTGACATATGTTCATGTAGACTTGTAGTCCATCTGAGCTTTCTGAGTGGCTTTTCACAATGACACGCACACACGCACACACGCACGCACGCACGCACACATGCACGCACACACGCACGCACACACACACAAGCACACATACTCACCACGGTGCAGCAGAGCGGCCAGAACCACCAGAAGACAGCCAGTGCCAGCAGAGCCAACAGAGCCAAGATCAGCCATAGAACCCAAATCCCTTTGGACTGGAGAACACACACACACACACACACATACACACACACACACACAGAGACACACACACACACACACACACAGAAACACATACACACGCACGCACACACACACACAAACACACAGTTAGCACACAGACACAAACAAACAAACACATTTAACAACATTAAATATAAAACATTATATAGACATTTACAGACAGAAAATTGGTAGGATACCATGTTTAGTCAGGTTATGAAACCATGCGCACGCACACATTTAGATACATACACAGAAGGATTGGAAAGAGTCTAAAATAAAGCAGTAAACTACACAACACTTGTTTTTGAAAAGCTTGTGATTGTAGATACATTTGCTTCATGTAATCATTGTAGATTAGAGAAGAGATTACAGTATGTGTCCAAGGTACATAATTAAATTTATTTGGTAAATGGTAAATGGACTGCATTTATATAGCACTTCTACCCAAAGCGCTTTACAATATTGCCTAACATTCACCCATTCATGCACACATTCACACACCGACGACAGCGGTGTCAACCATGCAAGGTGACAGCCAGCTCGTCTGGAGCATTTGGGGTGAGGTGCCTTGCTCAGGAACACCTTGACACTCAGCTAGGAGGAGCCGGGGATCGAACTAGCAACCTTGCGGATACCAAATATCCATGATGAATATGAAGTAGGTTGGACAGGAAATTCTGCTAACAGGAAGTGCTGTTGGGGGGGGGGGGTTGATGTGGTTTGATGTGTACTTCATTGATAGCGTAATGGGGGTCATTCACAATGATAACCCCTTCAACAACTCAGAAATAACCAGCTGGGACTGGTTTAAGACGAATGGAACGGTTGTCCAACCCGGAATTACAGGTCGGACTAATTTGTGTATCATTTCAGAGCTCTGATGTGTCCCACTTGATATCATCAACATCATCATCAACACTCTGGGAAGGAAATTAGGTAATGCTTTATATTAAGTTCCTTGAAATAAGCCTTTGTTAATAGGTAATAAGACACTTATGATATGCATATTAACATTAATTGGTGTTAATAAGACTATCTATAAGTGTTAATAATAACATAATAAACATGTTTATTGTGATATTATAAGACTTTTATAAGCACTTATAAAAAACATGTTAACTATTTTTTGATTGCTCAATAATATTAATAATAGTCTGAGTTGTTTATAGTTGTTAATAAAAAGCATTACAAACCTATTTATTGAGTCTTACTAACTTACCTATTATGTCATTGTTAAAACTTTACTACGAATTTTTTATGCTTATTAAGGTTAATAAATCCTTTATTAAACTGCTAATTATGCATTTTGCAGGTACGGGATCTAAAGCGGGAACAATGCTTATTAAGTTTAATAAGTCAGCACATGTTGAGTGTGATCTGTTTTGTGCCTCATATAATATTGTAACGATCACCCCACAGTGGTGCAGTGTTGAATAAGGAGGCGATGTCTGGCTTGCAATCCTGCTCTTTATTTGGCAAATAAAACGGTTATCTCCAGTCACTGTTGGCCGTGACCACGCCGTACATCCAGCCGTAACACAGCTTAACCCCAACAAACACGTCACTTCCGGACCCTGACCCTCACGTTGTTCCCCCCCCCCCTCGCGAGACAATCCCCCATTAGCCTCTATTAATAACATTAGTACATAACCCAACACATGTGAACATTTGCATAGCTGCTGAACGCATAATAACAGAACCACATTAACCCAGCTTGTTACACAGCTCCCCCCCAACAAAGTCCCTCGTCTCGAGGGACTACACAAAGTCTCTGAAACGGGCCGGCCGATGTCCCTGTCTCCGCGGTGGCGTGGGGGACGCAGGCGCTTCTGACCGGTGGGTGAAAGGTGTCTTTGCATTGAAAGGTGTCTGTGGTGGAAAGGGGGAAGGAGAGATGTGAACAGGGGGGTTAGTCACTGTCTCTGGGGAAGTATGTGCAGGGGAAATTGGGCTTCGATAGGGCTTGTGTGCCCCTGTGTAGCCGCGTGCAATACGCCACCACTCTCTCTCCCTCTGGCCCCGCCTGAGCCAACACTGCACCCATTCCTACGTCGCGGGCATCCGTGTCCAGAGTAAACTCTAACCCGGGGTCCGGGGGGGTAAGGATGGGGGCCTCCGTCATTGCCTTCTGGAGGGAGTTGAAGGCTTGTTGGCACTGTGGCGTCCAGGTGAAGTCCCTGTCCTTCTGCAGCAGGTGGTGCAGGGGGGGGCGGCTGTGGAGTGCTGTTGGGCTCCTCCATCCTTCGCTGCAACAACATGGGACACCATGCTGACACGTCCCATCTATATGGGCCCCGGGCCATTTCCCTGGTCTTTGGAATGCTTGGAGCACTGTCTGAGGAGATGGCCAGGCTGTCCGCATCCCTAGACAGACCAGGGGGCGTTGGCGAGGCCGTGTGGCACTTTGCGGTGAATGCACGGAGACAGCCTGTATTAGTACAGTCATTTCAGCCACCCATGCAGGCTTTACTTGGGCTGTATCAGTACATGCAGCGGTGCTCACCGTAGGACCACTCCCCTCAGGGCTGCCTTCCATGGTCCCGCCCTCCACAATCTCTCACTCTAGAGCCAGTTCCAGAGCCTCTTGTATGGAGCGGGGATGAGCGAGCTGGGTCTGAATGCGCAGCCCCCTGGGGGTTATGGCTTGGATGAACTGGTCCCTGGCGAGCTCCGCCTGTATCGCCAGGGGCATGTGGGCATAAGCCCTCCTGGCTAGAGTTTCAATGTCATTAGCTAACACACGGAGGGGCTCTCCAGGCCGCCTGCGTCTGTTGGAAAGTTCAGAGCGTAGGAGACCGGGCTGTTAACAATGTCCAAAACGTCTCTGTAGAGCCCCAACAAGAGCCTCATAATTATTTCGTTCTTCTGGGCTGAGCAGTAACAGGCATGCCAGTGCGTCGTCTGTAAGGCATAACGCTAGCTGTAGCGCTTTATCATCCTCCGACCAGCCTGCAGCTTGTGACAACAGTTGGGGCATGAAACACCTGCCAGTCTGCCCTGCCTTACTTTGGTGTTTTACATGGGGCCCGGCAAGTATAGGCACCGCCGCTTTGCCACACAGGCTGCGCAGACTCTCTGCTGTCATACTTTGGAGGAGCCGACGTGCCAGCGACGAAGCTTCCGTCATGTCCTCTGCTCTGTCGGGGGTTGGTGGAACTCATTCCCGCGTCATTTGCCATGCGCCTTGCCGTCTCCCTCAAGCGGGCCTTGGTCTCCGCAGCGCGCTCAAACTCCGTCGCCAGACCCTCCGCACGTCAAAACTGTAGCTCTCCTCCTCCTTAACTTTCAGCCGTGCTCCACTCCCGTGCGCCATGTCCGTTGGCAGTACAAACAGTGGCACCTCGTGGTAGGTCCGCTAGCCGGCTAGGCTAATGGCGAACACCGGAGAAAAACCAGTCCGTCGCTTTTAACTTCTGACACCAGTGTAACGCTCACCCCACGGTGGTGCAGCGTTGAATAAGGTGGCGATGTCTGGCTTGCAATCCTGCTCTTTATTTGGCAAATACAACGGTTATCTCCGGTCACTGTTGGCCGTGACCACGCCGTACATCCAGCCGTAACACAGCTTAACCCCAACAAACACGTCTCTTCAGGACCCTGATCCTCACGTTGTCCCCCCCCCCCCCCCCCCCTTATTTTGAAGGTTGTTCTAAACCGTAAGTTCTGTTTATGCAAGTGGATGACGGCTTGACGCATATTGCTCTGAATTCCCGTATGTATTTGTCTGATTTTGTAATTCTGTCAGGCAGATAGTAATGCGCCCTTACCACTAGGTGGGGTCCTTTTCCTTTGGTAAACATTAGGGGTGGGAATCTCTTGGCACCTCACAATTCGATTCGATTCCGATTCAGAGGTCAACGATTCGATTCTAGACCGATTTTCGATGCATCTCGATGCAATAATTATTTTTGAACATTTCCATGTGTGATTTTCAAAAATATATATATACATCTGAGTTTGCTCCTCATTGTTGGCTCATTACTTCCTACTTTTGTGATCATTAAAGACAATCAACAGATGAATTACCTTCTCTAATATTTATTATTAGGGAAAAGGTTTTCTTTCACAAATATGACTTTGAACATTGCAATAATCAATGCAGCTTGCATTTTCTATGCTACACAATTGTATGCCGCTTGCATTTCAAAACATTGTGCAAAAAGTATGGCTTGGAATTCAGCTATATAAAAACACTGTGCAATATGAGGAAGAAAAGTAAACAGAAATATAACAGTGCTACAATGAAATAATGGCAGAGTACCATGGAAGTGCAAACTTATTAAACAAACAGTAACAGTAGAAGTGCTTAATAACTGGTGGATGATGTAAGCTGGTCGACATGCTCTGGTGTGAGTGTACTCCGTTGGGCAGTTACAATATCCCCTGCAGTAGAGAAGACTCTTTCTGCAGATACACTGGTTGCCGGAATACAGAAGTATCGCTTGCCCAACTTGGAAAGCAGGGGATACAGCGCCTCATTCTTTCTCCACCAGCTGAAGGGGTCCTCAGAGAGAGGAATTGGTGGACCACCACAGAACTTTCTAACCTCCTCCTCAACTTTAGCATAGGCAGAGATGGGGTGCTGAGCTGTGGCACCAGCGAAGGTATTCCCCAGCAGATTCTCCAACAAAGAGGATGAAGCTCGTCTCTTAGGAGGACAGGGGTTTTGCAAAGAGGGGGCAGCTTTGGTTCTGCTCCTCAGTGGTGTGGGTGTCCTCTATGTTGGGCTGGCTTTCCTCATCTTCCACTCTCACCTGTTGCTGTAGGTAAACACAATAAGAACAGATTACCACAGCGGCCTCATTTTCATATTTCCATATCATGTCAATATCTCCAATCCTAACCACATTTAAAAAAACAACATACATTTATGAGGCTACCTATCTGTTCAATATTGTAATTTAATTGTGTGTTATGTTGTACAATTTTATAATTCCATACAGGAAATGGTAAATCTTGAAAATCGTACAATGTTACAATAAAATAGCATTATTTACCTCAAGTGATGCAGCCTCAGCAACAACTCTTCCAAATGTCTCCTCTATATCCTCCTCAGAAAGGAAAGGCATTCCCTTGAATCTCGGGTCTAGAGCAGAAGCTGAACGAAGTGACTCCTCTCTTTAGGTCAGAGTTGTAGCTTTTGCTGAGGTCCGCGTTGATGGTCTGCTTTATCTTGCGGGTAATTGATGATTCTGCAATGTTGCCCGTCATTTCCTGGAAGAGTTGAGCTTGCAGTGGGGCAATCAAACACACTGTGGTGCTGCTCTCCTCTGATATGAGTGTAGTAGCATCTTTCATTGCCTTTAGGGCCTAACTACATCCTCTGCGTTGGAGACATCTGTCTCAGTGAGAGTACAGAGATCAGCTTCTCCTTCCCTCACCTGGGGAGAGAGTAAAGCGGCGCAGATAGCCGGCTGCTGTTCCAAAAAACGATCCACCATCTCATATGCACTGTTCCACCTGGTGCTGACGTCTGTTATCAGTTTGTGACACGGCAGACCAAGTAGCTTCTGCTTCTCCTCCAGCTGGTACGCGCCGACGGTGCTGCGGTGGAAAAATGTAACGATGCGTCTAATCCTCGCCAGGAGCTTAGACAGCGCAGGCAACTTGAGCGCTCGCTGACAAGCCAGATTCAAGGTGTGGGCGTAACATCTCAAGTGCACAAATCCTCCAAGTTGGCCAGCAACGACCATATTAGAAGCATTGTCTGTGACTAAAACTAAGTCGTTGTCATTCAGATGCCACTCATCTGCTACCTTCTTCAACAAGCCGGCCACATTTGCACCCGTGTGACTCTCGTACATTGCTCTTGTTTGGAGCACAAGTGACACTAGCTGCCACTCATCGTTGATGAAATGCGCAGTTATGGTAACGTAGGACACCGTGGCAATTGATGTCCATGCATCGCATGTTATAGCCATCCTTCACCCTTGGTTTCAGCGTAGAGTGTAGGGATTGCGGTGTCTGTGAAGAATCGCCGACAAGATACTGAACTTCGGCTCCAGAGTATGCACCATCTCCCGAAAACCCTTGTTCTCCACGACAGAGTATGGTCTTAAATCCATTGCAATAAATTGTGCAATGGATTTTGTAATCCGTTTGGCCCTTTCTGAGTTCGGTGGCAGCTGTGCCACTGCCTGTTCAATTGTCCTCTGGCTGCCATCAGGACCGGGTCCCTTTTCTCCCAACTCCGAGTGGAATCGCAAAATGTGGTTTCACAGATTTGTTGTATTGCCGAAGTATTTAATTTGACTTCTACACTCCTTACACATGGTGTAGGTCTTGTCCAACTCCCCATCTACCTCATAGAACCCAAAATGCTGCCATACGGGAGCTTTTAAAGAAGCCGGTGCAGGTCGTAAAGGTTTGATGCTCTCAGCCATTTTGTCTCTACTTAAAGTTTATAAACAATTCGCAGTCATGCTTGTGTTTGCAGCGCATGCGCAGTCTATACGTGTGCGGCGCGTATGGACGAGAACCGGCATGCAGAAAGGAGTTTTCTGAAGCGCTCTTCAGCAGGCGAACAAAATGTTGCATAAGGCGAACAAATGTAATTTTTAAAATTCCGATTATTAAATTATCTGCATCGAGAGCGAATCGATTTAGAGAGAATCGCGATGCATCGGAGAATCGATTTTTTTTCCCACCCCTAGTAAACATTGACGCGCAGTCACGCATTATACTAGTTCGTTCCACCACGTAACATGGAGCAAGTGTGCATGTGCGTTCTTGACCAAGTGAGTCATTCTTTGATATTTATATTGATTTTGTAGATACAAAAAGTAAGAACAGTACAGTTCACTTATATGTTAATGTTGTGTCAATAAGTTCCACCTGTTCAAGTGTTGCGCAACTTTCACATCGCAGCCGCGATTGCATTCAGATCACGGCCATTACACATGCGCTCATTTGGAGCATTGTAAATCATTTATTATTTCATTGTTGTAGCCAGTTCATTTATGTACTTATATCTGGTTGCATTTTGGTTACATTGCAGATACCACACACATTTGACATCCCTAATCCTGTATGTACCTGTATCTACATAAAGACCCTGAAACCAATCTCTGCCTGCACTACTCCTTACAAGAGTCCCGCTGTGGATCGAGCAATCCACCCTTATCTCAGATAACATTACACCCTTCAATTATCAACACATATGCTGCTTGAAGTGTTTGACGAATGTTTGGAGAACATGTCGGAATCGTCGGCACGGCAGTTTACTGCTACAGAGCTGCGTGTCCCTAAGAAGATGTGTCCCTGATTCCCCTTGTTGGATCACAGTTTGAATCACTTTGGCTCGATTCTCCAATGAGAATGTTTATTTTCAAAACAATCATTTTAAATCTCTGAACAAGGAGTTACTTGTTCACACCAGATTCAGATTTTTTTTACATTTCAGCAAATTGCACATGTGTTCAAGTAAACTTGTCTACAGTTTGAGCAATAACCACAGGCACATGACCTGCTGAACAAAACTGATTTTCAGTGAAATTGTCATGTCCTTCAAAACTTTTAAACATTCTTTCATCAATATGGGCCATTACAATCAAAATGATCCATTCAATGACCTCAATCTGTCAGTCATACAAGTATATTCCAAACATCTATGACATGGAATGTTTGTGGTGTCTGCTATGTTTTCAAATGACCTCCCAGGTAAAATATTAATGCAATAGGAATCAAAATCCTACAAATGAATCAGTCAAGCCTGGCAGCATATATACAGTGTATAGAGCTGGCCCACATAACCTGTTTATGAACACATAAAGAACTTCACAGCCTTGAACAGCAACTACATGCTGGCGGAGGAGGTGGAGGGGTGTGTGGTGGTGCTGTGGGGTTGGTGGTTGTTTAGAGGAAGACAAAATAGTGGAAGAGGTGAAAATAGAGGCTTTCCAGTAAATGGAAAACAGTTTTGTCATATTAATGTAATGTAAAAATAATAAATGTACCTTATAGTGCTGCCACAATTAGTCGACTTAGTCTACGTAATCGACCATGAAAATATGTCAACGCCAATTTTATAGTCACCTAGTTGTTTTACAATTGACCGCCTATTTATTTTTGTTCAGACGGCAATGGGCTGCAGCTCAATTGCATTTAAAGCTACAGACACCAGAAAGAGCACATTCTGAAAGGGACTGAAACAGAGGGGAATAGCAGTAGGCAAGATTTTTAGTGTCCAGCTGCAGCCCCGGAGAACAACACCCTGGCCAACCATATGTATAATTCCTACAATCATTTCTCTTTATATATACAGGCACGGCAGAAGGTTCGCACACTTCACGGAGGAGGCCAAACAAATGGCGGTTGGACTACTTCCACCAGTCTTCAGACTGAAGCGATTAAGAGAAGTGAATGACGTTGATGACTGCTGATGGCAGTCAGCATGAAGAAGCTACATATTTAAGCTTCTGTAGATTATTTGTTAAATAAATTGTGAGGAAACTTTGGTGTGGTTATTCTTCAATGTATATTTATATCAAATTATGATGATATACTTAACAAGAAATTTAATTTGATTCTATTAGACATATTAAAACAATTTCTTAATTATAATGGTCAATTACTTAATGAGTATAATGTATAATAAGTGTATAATACACTCAATTCCATTAAATAATTGTCTACACACTAAATTAGTTTATTTGTCTAAATAACATTTAAAAAAATTAAGCTATAAAAATGGTTACTGACATGTCATAATACGGTTTTATTATGTAAATTTTTTGGTCTAATAAGTTTAATAACGCAAAAGAAAAATCCTGAGGTATTTGTCTAAATAACGTTAAAACTTTTTTAATATATAAAAATGGTTACTAGCATGTCTAAATATTTTTTTATTTCTTTATGTTAATTCAAGCAATAAATACGTTTATTCGTCTATAAAAAAATAATCGGAGATAACTTCCGTCCAGCCACAGTACTTCCGTCCCGCCTGGGTGTTCTGTCCATAGATATATATAGAACACTGGTGTTCTATATATATCTATGGTTCTGTCGCGCCAGGGTATTGTTCTCCGGGGCTGCAGCTAGATACTATTGAGATTTTATTTCCTAAAAGCTATTTCCAGCAAACAGCTTCAAAAACATGTTTTATATACTATGTTTACTTATCGGCGAGTCTGTAGTATTAACTCTTGAGAAGTACAATGACTGTCTTTGAATGTTAAACAGGCCACTTAGACTTTGGAAGTAATGTTCCGCCATGCACGCAAGTGTAAACGCAAGCAGCATAGCTGCGTGCCTGCCTGCTTTCAGCGCGATTCATTATCGGCACATTTAAGTTATTTTATGTTTCGGCTCTTCAGTTTAGTGAAAGATAAAAATTGACACAATGAAATAACAAACGCTGCATTAACCAACTAATCAAAAAATTTGGCGAAAGATTAGTTGTTAGAAAATTTGTAGCTAGTGGCAGCACAGCACTAGTACAGAATACAAACGCATATACATATTTTGACCTATCGTTGAAGTCTCGGTCTACAAAGCTAAGTTTAATGCAGAAATGCAATCAGTTCGATAAATAAGTGTCTTGCTTGGTATTCTTACTTTGATATGAATAAGTTAGAATGTGTTGTTACTAGTTGTGCGTTACTTACACATGCGGTTGCGTGGATGATGAAGGGACTGGTGATGTAGGATTCTCCATCGTTAAGGCTGATCAATACTTCCATAGATCTGTTAATATGAATACATTAGGCTGATCAATACATCTATAAATCTGTTAATATTTATAAATCAGGCTGATCAATACATCTAAAGATCTGTTTAAAGTATGTAAATACATTAGGCTGATCAATACATCAGTACTTGATGCAAGATGAAGGTTTTTTGAAGTACTGGGTACAAAGCCAGCCCAGGTAGTCCAGAAAAACAACTGATCTGCTAATAGACCCCCACAGACCACCCAGGCTGTTTATACACAGCCCTTATCACACTCCCCCCATTATGTGTGTGTGTGTGTGTGTGTGTGTGTGTGTGTGTGTGTGTGTGTGTGTGTGTGTGTGTGTGTGTGTGTGTGTGTGTGTGTGTGTGTGTGTGTGTGTGTGCGTGCTTGCGTGCGTGCGTGTGTGCATACTTACTCGCTAAGCTTCTGCAGTCCGGGAGCTGCACACAGTAAATGGTCACCATTGGTGATCATATTTACCCTCTCTTTGAGAGAGAGAGAGAGAGAGAGAGAGAGAGAGAGAGAGAGAGAGAGAGAGAGAGAAAGAGAAAAAAAAGACAGAGAAATACAGAGAGAGACAGCGAGAGAGACATAGAGGGACAGAGAGAGAGGGAGAGAGAGAGAGAGACAAAGAGACGGAGAGAGAGATACAGAGAGAGGGAAAGAGAGAGAGAAATAGAGAGAGAGAGAGAGAGAGAGAGAGAGAGAGAGAGAGAGGGGGGGGGGGGGAGAGAGAGAGAGAAAACAACATGTCTTAAACATGGATGAGATTGGGCATTAGGAACACATTCTGATTCTCCTCCTACTGATTCTTCTGGAAGTTTCTGTGTTTGCTGAATAGTTTCGACTTGAATGTTTGACCATTCAGATGGTGCATCTGAGGAAAGCACATAAATAACATATTTTGTAAACAAGAAACATTCGACTGAGTGACCGCTCAGTGACCGGGACTTCCTGTCCTCTCCCGCCAAATTAGACCAATCACATCGCAGGCCCTCCAGCAGCCGCACCCGCCTCATAATGACTCCTTTGTTCTCTCTCAGAACACAGGCTGCTGTCTGGCGGCTGGCTGCAGTTTATTTTGATCTAATATGAGCCTCATTCTCCACTGGACCAGAGAGACCTACTGTACACATGACCGTAACATTACAGTAGAGACCAGAGAGACCTACTGTACACATGAACGTAACATTACAGTAGAGACCTACTGTACACATGAACGTAACATTACAGTAGAGACCAGAGAGACCTACTGTACACATGAACGTAACATTACAGTAGAGACCAGAGAGACCTACTGTACACATGAACTTAACATTACAGTAGAGACCAGAGAGACCTACTGTACACATGAACGTAACATTACAGTAGAGACCTACTGTACACATGAACGTAACATTACAGTAGAGACCAGAGAGACCTACTGTACACATGAACTTAACATTACAGTAGAGACCAGAGAGACCTACTGTACACATGAACGTAACATTACAGTAGAGACCAGAGAGACCTACTGTACACATGAACGTAACATTACAGTAGAGACCTACTGTACACATGAACGTAACATTACAGTAGAGACCAGAGAGACCTACTGTACACATGAACGTAACATTACAGTAGAGACCAGAGAGACCTACTGTACACATGACCGTAACATTACAGTAGAGACCAGAGAGACCTACTGTACACATGAACGTAACATTACAGTAGAGACCAGAGACCTACTGTACACATGAACGTAACAATACAGTTAGACCAGAGCGACCTACTGTACACATGAACGTAACATTACAGTAGAGACCAGAGAGACCTACTGTACACATGAACGTAACATTACAGTAGAGACCAGAGAGACCTACTGTACACATGAACGTAACATTACAGTAGAGACCAGAGAGACCTACTGTACACATGAACGTAACATTACAGTAGAGACCAGAGAGACCTACTGTACACATGACCGTAACATTACAGTAGAGACCTACTGTACACATGAACGTAGCAATACAGTTAGACCAGAGAGACCTACTGTACACATGAACGTAACATTACAGTAGAGACCAGAGAGACCTACTGTACACATGAACGTAACATTACAGTAGAGACCTACTGTACACATGAACGTAACAATACAGTTAGACCAGAGCGACCTACTGTACACATGAACGTAACAATACAGTTAGACCAGAGAGACCTACTGTACACATGAACGTAACAATACAGTTAGACCAGAGAGACCTACTGTACACATGAACGTAACAATACAGTTAGACCAGAGACCTACTGTACACATGACCATTTGATTACAGTTGGATCAGAGAGACCTACTGTACACATGACCGTAACATTACAGTAGAGACCAGAGAGACCTACTGTACACATGAACGTAACATTACAGTAGAGACCTACTGTACACATGAACGTAACAATACAGTTAGACCAGAGCGACCTACTGTACACATGAACGTAACAATACAGTTAGACCAGAGAGACCTACCGTACACATGAACGTAACAATACAGTTAGACCAGAGAGACCTACTGTACACATGAACGTAACAATACAGTTAGACCAGAGACCTACTGTACACATGACCATTTGATTACAGTTGGATCAGAGAGACCTACTGTACACATGACAGTTACATTACAGTGAAGACCAGAGAGACCTACTGTACACATGACCGTAACATTACTACACATTATTAGTAGAGCTAGGCTCCAGAACAGCTACTGGCTTTAAGATGTGCAGTCATTGAGTCGTGTTGCATGCATCCCAGTCCTGTTGGTGTACGACATCAAACTTGGGGAGTGTATGTATCATATAAATTGTTGTACAACATCATAGTTCTAGTAGCATATACATTGCACAAAGTGCTGTATGACATCCTACTAGGGTTGCGTATGATATTGTAGTGTCTGCACTTAATGGTGGTGTATGACATTGTGTCTGTACTTACTGGTGGTGTATGACCTCACAATGTCTGTACTTACTGGTGGTATATGACATCACGGTGTCGTTGGTGTATGACCTCACAGTGTCTGTACTTACGGGTGCTGTATGACATCACCGTTCCTGTACTTACTGCTGGTGTATGACATCACAGTGTCTGTACTTACTGGTGGTGTAGGACATCATAGTGTCTGTACTTACGGGTGGTGTATGACATCACAATGTCTATACTTACTGGTGGTGTATGACCTCATGGTGTCTATACTTAGGGATGGTGTATGACATCACAGTGTCTGTACTTACTGGTGGTGTATGACATCATAGTGTCTGTACTTACGGGTGGTGTATGACATCACAGTGTCTGTACTTACTGGTGATGTATGACCTCATGGTGTCTATACTTACGAGGGGGGAGCTTGTTGATGGTGAGAAGGCAGAAGCGAGCAGCTGCCTCGGTTCTCTTGGCTCCACTAACAACACTCCCTCCCAGCACAACGTGGAAGGACTCTGGTAGAGGGAGGGGGAGAGGGAGGGGGAGGGAGAGAGACAGAAAGAGAGAAAACCAAACAGAGAGACTATGTTTACTCAACGTTAATGCAATTTCCTGTTCTGATCCACCTGTTTCTACAAGTGGATTAGACTGCGTCCTTAACAAAAGCTTATTAACATGTGCTGTGTTCCAATATCCATATTATCCATAATCACTATACCTTTTGAGGACGTAGGGCGTTCCAATTAAGATCGGGGCGAAAAGAAGTGTACTGAAAAGACCCGGATGGTGTACTCTAAACGGTCAAACCGCCAGGTGTGGATCGATGCACACTTTTCGTACTCAACGGCAGCCATCTTAGCTACGTAGCGGAAGAGGCGGCGCGAGGTTGAGCCAACGTCGGAGCATTTTCCACATAGCCTGCATTAATGGATTCATTTTGTAATTTTATAGCTTTTATAGCTTTTTATAGCTACTATGTGTAAAGAGTTCACCGTTCAAAGCGGGATGTTTATTGCGGGGGAGGAGACGCAGCAGCAGTCGCGATCATAATTTCCGGTTAGTGCACCACAGAGTATTCAATTCGGAACGACACTGACATCCGAAAATCAGCGCACTTAGTGAGTGTGGATAGTATGCTACGTTTAAGTGTACTCATGGAAGTATGGGTATCGGAACAGTGTACAGTGTCTCACCATTAATACACACACTGGTAGGCTCTATCCGGAAGATCTGTCTGCACGACTGGTCCAGAACCTGGTCATATACTAGAGTCATCACATCACACCCCACTACCAAATCACATCTCACTACACATCACATCCCACTATTACATCACATCACATCCCACTACAACATCACATTCCACTACCACATCACATCCCACTACCAAATCACATCGCACTACACATCACATCCCACTACCACATCACATCCCAGTACCACATCACATCCCACTACCACATCACATCCCAATACCACATCACATCCCAATACCACATCACATCCCACTACAACATCGCATTCCACTACCACATCACATCCCACTGCCATATCACATCCCACTACCATTTAACATCCCAGTAACAAATCTCATCCCACTACACATCACATCTCACTACCACATCACATCACATCCCACAACAACATCACATCCCACTACCACATCACATCCCACAACATCACATCCCACTAACACATCACATCCCACTACCACATCACATCCCACTACCACATCACATCCAACTACAACATCACATTCCACTACCATATAACATCCCACTATCACATCCCACTAACACATCACATACCACTACCATATAACATTCCACTACCCCATCACATCCCACTGCCATATCACATCCCACTACCATTTAACATCCCAGTACCAAATCACATCCCACTACACATCACATCTCACTACCACATCACATCACATCCCACTACCACATAACATCCCACTTCACATCACACCCCACTACCACATCACATCCCACTACACATCACATCCCACTACCACAATATATCCCAGTATCACATCACATCCCACTACACATCACATCCCACTACCCATCACATCCGGCTACAACATCACATCCCACTACCACATCACATCCCACTACATCACATCCAACTACCGCATCACATCCCACTACCATATCACATCACATCCAACATCACATCCCACTACACATCACATCCCACTACCATGTGACATAACACGCATGCAACACACAACACTATAAATATGTGTTATATGTATATATTGGCTGGAAGACATATCCTGTGATGTAATCACTGCTCACCGTGGAAACGACGTCTCCGAGGCCGTGGAAGCCGTTGAGAACAGGAAACACGTGATTCGGTCCGTCGGCGATCTCCACCAGCTGGGACCAACATGGACGACACGCCAGATCTCAGACAGTTCTCTGCCTTCTACTCCGATAGCTCAATGAACCAATGAATGTTGTCGTTCTCAAATAAATATTATTTTGTTTTAAATGGAATTGAACTCACGAGTGGAGGGATGGAGAGAGGAAGAACGAAAAAAGAAAGAACCTACAAAAGAATGAATGAAACAAACTAACAAAATGTATATTTTCCTGCTGTCTCGGTAACATCTAGGATTCTACACTATAGATAACTGCATGCAAGTATGTAGATCCCATTTAGAAAGACATAATATAACATGAGTGCTTGGTGGTGTTTTGTTTGTGGTGTGTTTTGTTTGCTGTTTTTCGTGGCGTCCTCGCTGAGCCAGAGAGAGAATTAATCGTTTGGGGCAGATCTGCTCCGGCTTGTGGCTTCCGCCCAGAACCTTGATCTGCTGCCTGGTGACAGGAAGCAGGAAGTAGGAGCGCACGTCTAATCAGAACACGATGGGATCATTTCCTCCACGGAGCGCTGAACCCTATTGGTCAGCTAGGAGGGGAGTCTCAGTATATCCACACGCCGTCGGTGATAGAAGGACATCGTTTGAAACCAAAGCATCAGCTCCGAATGAATTCACTGACAATCCTGTGCCTGTCTAATGTATTTCCCTGGCTGTACTTCCTGTACTTGCTGCAGCAGCAGGCCATAACCACAGCAACTAATGGGATTTTGAGGCAATTATGGGGAACTCCCAGCAGCGTTAAGGTCCATTAAAGTCGAGATTGAGGAGAGATCAGCTGCAGCATCCTCCAGAAGAATATAATGATGAACACCCAAACAGGGGACAACACACACACACACACACACACACATTCCGAACAATGAAATTGAGTACCTGACTTTGGTCAAAGTTCATGACCCCCACACAGTAAACCATGGCCCCGTGACGTCTGACCTTGTCAGCCTGCAACAACCACATACACACAGTCATACTCCCTCCATGATGACCTATGTGGGAGTGAGGGGGCCTGCGAGGGCACCTCTCTAATAGTGAGCTTGTAGAGGTGTGTGTGTGTGTGTGTGTGTTTGTGTGTGTGTGCGTGTGTGTGTGTGTGTGTCTCTCTCTCTCTCTAATAGAGCTCAAAGGAGTGTGTTGTGTGTGTGTGTGTGTGTGTGTGTGTGTGTGTGTGTGTGTGTGTGTACCTCTCTGATAGAGCTTGTAGGGGTGTGTATGTGTGTGTGTATCTCTCTGATAGAGCTTATAAAACTGTGTGTGTGTGTGTGTGTGTGTGTGTGTGTGTGTGTGTACCTCTTTGATAGAGAGCTCGTTGATGTAAGGATCCAGTTTCCCGTCGGTCAGGGCGATGACCACGGAGGACGAGACGTCTGTTTTTCCTTTTATCTGCTTGTGCACCTGATCGATCAATCAATGAATCAATCAGTACCATCAACACACTGGCCATGCTTATGCCAGATCTACATGAGGACATTTAGGGTAATGAACAAATCTACACAAAGACAAACAGAATAATCCAAACAAGTGCCAAACAGCCGATACTATATTAGTAGTAACTTTAATGGTCATCAGTATAAAGGTACATGTCCTCGTACTTGTTCCAGCCCGACATGCATGAAGGTCTCTCCAGCTGGTTTGATCTCACTCAGAACCTTCAGACCCTCCTCGATCTGAGACCTGCCAGGCAGAACATAATAACACGGCTATGGACCAACCTCAGAATATGATAGTAAACCAGCAGAGATCACTAGCATTAACTACACGTACACAGTACACTGAATGGTGGTCGTAATGCCACATGGAGAGGTGTTTAAAACATGATGTTGATGATGATGATGATGATGATGAGGAGGAGCAACATTTTAGCAGGAACATGTGTGAGGAGAGAACTTTAAAATGAGGAAGAGTGTTATGACGAGGAGGATGGGGATACCTGTCTTCAGTCAGAGGAAGCACTACACGCGCACTGGATGAGAACACGATGAAGGACAGCCTCAGCCTGGGACTAACACACACACACACATACACACACACACACACACACACACAAACACGCATGCAGGCACACACACACACACAAGCACGCACGCATACAGACACTGGTTATTTCAGCTGAACAAAGAGTCTGTTCTTCAGTTGAATTCTTTGCAATGCATTTCGTGAGCGATGCAGACCTTGACTGTTAGTTACTGAATAACGAAAATATCGACGATAACTGGACTGTGTAAATAAATAGTTTGATAAAGGGTAAATAAGTAAAGCTCTGACGAAAAATGAACCTCTGAGAGCAAGCACAGTATACAGTTGACATCAAGGAGCTACAAAGAAGTCTGTAAACAACACCTGGACCGAGAGAGGGTTGCTATAGGAACCAGAACACAAAGTGATAGAATGGAGAGGAGAGAAGATAGGGGAGGAGAGGAGAGGAGAGGAAAAGAGAGGAGAGGAGAGGAGAGGAGAGGGGACGGGAGGATACGAGATGAGAGGAGAGGAGAGGAGAGGAGGGGATAGGAGGGGAGAGGAGAGGAGAAGAGTGGAGGGGAGAAGAGAGGAGGGGATAGGAGGAGAGAAGAGAGGAGAGGAGGAGAGAAGAGAGGAGGAGAGCGGAGAGGAGGAGAGGAGAGGAGAGGGGAAGAGAGAGGACAGGAGGAGAGAGGAGAGGAGAGAGGTCTACCTGGTGAATCGGTCGGTCAAGTTCTTAACGAAGCCATAAATCTCATCCCAGTGTCCAGACACACTGCCAGACCTGACAGAACACAACACAACACATTACTACAACCAGGGTCAACCGCACACACTACACACACTTCCACTATTACACTCAGACTACACACTTAGTGACACTACACACACTGACTCAAACAATGACACATCTTTCACTCTTACACATTCTTTCACACTAGATAAGAACCGAGGGGGGAAATCCCGCTTCAGAGGAGAGAGAGAGAGCGAGAGAGAGAGAGAGAGAGAGAGAGAGAGAGAGAGAGAGAGAGAGAGAGAGAGAGACCGTCAAGACATCAATGTTGTCACTGATTTTTGGTCCTTTATGACGAAACAGATTGAAAGCCACGACGAAATAGGTGGTACAGCCTTCACGACACAGACATCCATCAATCTCCCGCTGGACAGGGACGCCTAAATTAACATAGGGTGGGTGAAAGCTGTAGGGGGACCGAAAAAGGGGAGATCCAAACAGAGCTCAACACAGCCATACAAGGACTCGCTTTCTCTGTGGAGTACTTCAATCGTGCAGAGGTTGGAACGCTGGATATTAGGATATTCTGCAACGCACGCGCACTCTCTCTCACACACACGCACCCACGCTCTCCCACTCACACACATTAGTCCAACACGCACGCAGTAGGACTGAACTGTGGTGAGGACCTCTCACTCACCTGTCGAGGACAAAGTACAGATCCAGCGGTTCGTCGCAGGACTTCTCCTGCGCTCCACACAACAGGACCACCAACAGTAAAAACAACGCTTTGCACAACATCCCGTCCATAGCGTAGGAATAACACGGAGATAATATATGAACTATACTGTTCTACCCCACAAGAGAGCTACCCGCGAACACTGACAGCGATTCATCATATCCAACGGAGATAATAAACAGATAATAACGGTTTTAAAGGCAGCCCGGGCTATGAACCCTGACCCCCTCCTCCTCGGTCCAGAGGCTTAGCCAATCACAGGGCAGGACGGGGGACGCGGAGTGTTGCAGGACGTCCGGCGGGAAGCACTTGTTCGGTCCACGGAGCTCCACCGCGGTCGGGGCAGGGAGTCCATAGGCAGGGCGCTGGAGAGTCAGCTGTCCATGAGGGTGTGGATTGGGAGTGGTGTGGGCATGCGCAGAGAGCTACGTGTGAGCGGCTGTGAGCCTGAGATGAGGAGCGGGACAGACCTTCTCTCTCTCTCTCTCTCTCTCTCTCTCTCTCTCTCTCTCTCTCTCTCTCTCTCTCTCTCTCTCTCTCTCTCTCTCTCTCTCTCTCTCTCTCTCTCTCTCTCTCTCTCTCTCTCTCTCTTCCCCCCCAACCCCTTCTCTCTCTCTCTCTCTCTCTCTCTCTCATTTGGTTGAAGGTGACCTACTCTCTGAATATTTGAGGGATTCCGTAGATGTGAAGAACTGTTATAATAACAACTGACCCGCCGTCGAGTTGGATGATCCCGCTGTTGTATGTGTGGACAGGAGTCGGGTGGGGTTATGATGTTGGAGAAAGCAACGAATGGCAGAAAAGTTACATTTGTTGAACTTTTCACAGTATACTTCTGAAACTGGATCCTTCAACCCCCCCCCCCCCCCCCCCTTCAATCAGAAAATGTGTAGGACAGATGAGGCACAAGAAGGATTAGAGTTGGAAACGAGGGAGAGGAGGATTTGGATGAGGGGAGTGAAGACGTGTTCAGTGAGCTTAACCAGAGCAGCAGAGGAGCGGCTGGGAGATCTTCCCTTTTCATTTAAAAAAATAAAAGGAGTAAAGGCCATAGGCTTAGTATAACTAAGTAAGTAAAAAGACGAACCAAAGCATTTGATTGCGTTGCTCTTGTAATCGGCTGCAATTTAGACGAATGTTGCAATGCACTGAATCCCATTCCTGTTAAAGGACAAAACAAAGGGTTCGATATGAGGCTAGGCTCGTCTGAAGGGTTTGTTCAGTGTGGACACTGTCGCTCAGCAACAAGAACAACTGGCCGCTCTCTTCCCGGTCCTCATACTCATTTTAAATACATGTTCGCATTCAAAAAGTTGTTTAGTTGTTAGTAATGCTTTCAATAGGGAACTTATTCCTTGAAAAAAGGTTCCCAGGAAGTAGGATTCAGATTATCTCAACAAATATTATTTTTTAAAAATACACCGTACTGTGGAAGTAACGGAAAGTCCTGCATGTCAATATCCTCCATCTAAAGATAGAGTTGAGACCTTTTGGAAAATGCAAGAAATGCAACACATTTGTGAACTTGAATCTGAACGAAGCATAAAAACAACTATATTTTCAGTCTGTTTATTTGAAAGAAAAAATATATAGAATTTCATTTTCACAGAGCGCTTTAGTGAGAAAACCCAGATCGGGCCACGATACACAAAAAACATACAAAAAACACATACATTTCAAAGTCTGATAGAAGAAAACTTAGATCACTTCAACATGACAAAATAAAACATTTTGTACAGGCTTATTCCGAAGGGGGCGAGCCGGCGAGGTCAGCGACCGTCGCAGATGAGATGATGAGAAGTTTGAGGTTTCGTAATAAAGCAGCACAGACGTTAGAGTTGGTGAACCAGAGCAAGCTTACCAGCAACAAGCTCCTAACCACCAGATAATATACAAAACAAAGCCATGGTTACACCATACGATGTTAATACTGCACGGCGCCTTCAGAGAGGGGCCTCACAACCTGAAATAACCACACAAACCACGTCTGTACTGAAGTGCTCTGGTGCCGACTGGGTTCATTTCCCACAGAGGACATCTAATCACAAATAACCACTGATTCTCAAAGACTCGACCGAACCCTAACTATCCAGATTGTAGAGAAATAAATGAAATCATGAATAACACCACAACAATTTATAAAACGTTTGTGACATTGTTTCCTTCTAGTCTGCCAGACCCACTTAAAACAAGATACCACGACTAACAAATAGTCTCATGATCCTGAATACTAAATTAAACCATTTCCTTCAGGTGACACAAGAGTGTAACCAGAACGTGATAATACGTTTGCGTCCTATTGATCAGTGACGCGACCTGAGCGCAACAAACTGCTCCGAATAAGGCAGAAAAAATATCAAGCACTCCATGACAAAGGCAGCTGGCGGCCATTTTGGTTCTACTTTATCAAACCTCACAGAAAGGTTGTTCAAAGCACATCGTTGTCACAAGTTTGACTTCACGATTAGAGTTGTAACACTTCTTTAGCTTAAAAAAGACATCATTAGGTACTACAGGCAGTTTTAGTAAAGTAGTGTGTATCATAACACCGGTTACTATAAGTATTACCATTTAAGGATTTTAAATTTAAAAAGGAAAACAAATTGAATGGTTCCTGATAAACATTTTGCCACCTTACTGACATGAAATATAAAAAATGATATTTTCTCAAGCTGTGATGATACGTACTACACACATAGGCCTACTGTCCCCTTTCTGTTAACCAATAGCAGTACTGAACGCTTGTCATCTGACTGTAAGATAGGTTGATTCATTGGCCCCTTCCCCCTTCAGAGGGGTGTTTGATGGGTACATCTACGTTTCCTCTAGGACCGATTCTCCCGATGAAGCAAAGAGGACCTGCAACGAAAAACAAGCAGATCTTTATTAATACTGAGACGGTGTGATTGTGCGTGCGTCCGTCCGTGCGTGCGTGCATGCGTGCCTCTACCTGAGGGACCTGCGACTGTCCTTCTCCATGTGGTTCTCTGGCCCCTCGCTCTCATAGGAGGCCAGGTGCAGCTCTGCAGAGAGAGGAAGCTTCCAGGTCAGCATGATAGCTATTATATAGATATAACTAGTAAACACTACATTAAACCATCTATGAAGCTATGCTTCATGCTAAGCTAGCTGCAGCTCTGCAACCATGTAGCATTCACGTTAGCCACACCAATGGTATACATATATATCACCTCGGTAGCACTGGATGAATTGCGTATTTGTATCAAGTGCTTGATGTACTAATACATCAAGCACTTGTTCTTACAGCATTAGCTGTAAGAATAACTTTATGGTCACGAAAGGTTTCAATGACCCAACTAATATTACTATAACCATTAGAAATGGGTAATAGACAATAAATAATAAAGAAACATCAAACATACAAGGCAGCATTGAGGGTGAATCTAGCAGTCGTGATGTCATTGCGTTCATGATGTCATGGCGGTTGTGATTTCATTGGGGTTGTGATGTCATGGCGGTCGTGATGTCATGGCGGTTGTGATATCATAGCGGTTGTGATGTCATGGCAGTCGTCACTCACCGTCCTCATTGAAGACCGGCGAGGTGACGAGGAACTGGAGGATGCGGCGGTCCCGCTGGAAGGGGCAGACCACCTGGCGCCACACCAGGAACTCACTGACCTGCTTCGCCAGCTCCCACAGTTTCTACGCAGACAGACCACAGCGCAGTTTACTCATCTGTACTATTTTCAGATGTACGAATTTGCCCACACGAGAGGGACCGGTGACAGTGAGTTTGAGAAGCATGGCATTAAGGAGCAGGTAGGGGTTATATTATCAATCTCAAGGATGACTACAGGTAGACTGTTGACATTGAGGAATTTAACCCAGTATCTTTGTCGGTTAAATTCATTAAATTTAGCAGGAGTTAGAAAGGAGTTTATTCATAATTTAACCTAGACTTACATGCATTTCAAAAATGTAACCATCATGTATCACTATCCTATGACCATATTCTGGTAAATACTTGTCTAAGAAGAACATGATAATTAGATAAACACAAGAGGTGTGTAGTTAGGGATGGAAGTGTAAATAAAGTAATGCACATCTTTTCCACAAGGGGGAGCAATTATAAAAGACATACTATGAAAAAAATGGAACGTTGTAATGAATTGTAGAATATAAAACCGTTGATTGTACATTCAGACTCACAATCTGTTGAAATAGAAATGTTTTAACTTTAACTCCTGGACTGACCTCAAAGTTGATGTGTCCGGTGGTTAGCCGGCTAGCGCAGCCCTCATTGAGGAAGTAGATATCTTTAATGAGCAGACTGAAGAACGGGATCACAATCTGGAAAAACAACAGGGTTGGTTAACCTTCAAGCTACTTCTAGAATAATCAACCAGCAGAAAGATTGACACAAGGAAATGTACTTGAATAATAAACAATAAAACTTATTTCATTATTATGTTCGATAATTTCATTATGTTAACACAAATTATTTAGTACTACAAAAATCGTTTTAACAAAGAATGCTCTATGTTTAAATACTCAACTCCATAACCTTTAAACCCTGGTAAGTTTCTTTATGTGCGTGCGTGCGGGCGTGTGTGTCTCACCCTCTCCTGACTGCTGTGGGCGGTCTCTGACCTCTGGGTGGCCCCCCGCAGAGCGGTCCGGTAGTTACTGAAGTTGCTGGAGGGGTCCATCTGATGCTACACACACACACACATTAGTTTATAGAAGGTTTATGCATAACCGCTAGATTGCACACACACACACACACACACACACTGACCTCCAGAATGTCAAACTTGTCTGTGTTGACTTTACTCCACGTCTTCTTCAGACGAGACACAGGACTCATGTTCATACCAGCTGTGAGAGAGAGGAGAGAGAGACAGACAGAGGAGAGAGAGACAGACAGAGGAGAGAGACGAGAGACAGAGACGGATAGAAGAGAGACACAGACACCGAGAAACAGAGAGAGCAGAGAGACAGAGAAAGATAGAGGATAAAAAAAAATAGAAGAACGATTGATAGAAAGATAGAAGAGAAAAAATATTGTATATCGTAAGTTAAGAACAGACTAGAGTGGTGGGCTGATGATGAGAACCAGCTACAGCTACCAGTGAGCTACAACTAGTAATACTACTGCATTGAGCTACACCTAGCGCTGAGCTACGACTGAAGCACCAGAAGCGCCAGCCTCGTCTGATTCAGTTAGCGCTGTGTGGAATTGAATCTATCAGTGAGGAGGGCTGGGTCTCCATCACAGCTGCTGCCCGCTCTGTTTATTGCTGGGTCACATGATGGACATAATCACACGAGATGACACACGTGACTAGAGGCTCAGCTGGTTTATGATTGGCTGGCCTTATGAGAACATCGGCATGAGAACTAGAGAGGTAGTAAATAATAATAACAACATCATAAACAATAAACAGATGCATCATTTTTATACAAAAGCAAAATGTCGATATGCATCAATGAGTTGTCTCTCTTTTTTTTGTGAACCGTTTATCCGAAGCAAATTTAGATACACGTTATTAGGTAACAGGTTAGGGCAGGCTAGGGCAGGCTGCTCTAGGAGGCCTACAGGTTATACTGACAACATTGGAGATTTAAAACCCCTCTACACTATCCTGCTCTCCATGGTGCTGTCATGAGAGTTCAAACAGGACAACACCATGAGGGAGATGGGTGATGATGATGTCATGGGTCACAGT
The DNA here is from genome assembly GCF_949987615.1 of Pollachius pollachius. Classification (NCBI taxonomy): domain Eukaryota; kingdom Metazoa; phylum Chordata; class Actinopteri; order Gadiformes; family Gadidae; genus Pollachius; species Pollachius pollachius. The sequence continues at coordinate 2,471,527 of NC_136951.1, read as the reverse complement.
ACGTACTGATGATGGCCATGAGGGAGTTGAAGTTCCCGATGTTGAAGCACTCCTGGGCCACGTCGATGAAGAACTCGATCGCACGCGCTCTGTGCTTCTTCTTCACCGGCTGGAGGGTCACAGAGGAACAGAAAAAGGTTAAGGGAATGGTGAGAAGAGAGAGCAAGAGAGAACTGATAGACAAAAAGGGGCCAGGGCTTATTTATGTATAAAACTTAAAGAAGAGATGGTAGGAAGCAAAGTGAGGTTCACAAAGAGATATAGAAGACAGATGGTGAGACAGACAGGGAGTGAGACAGACAGACAGGCAGACAGTTAGGTATCAGTTTCATGCAGATCCCAGACAGAAGAACAGAGGGGTGAGACAGACAGACACCAGTCTCACCAGACAGATCTCTGTGGCCACCAGGTAGCTCAGTCTGTTGAACCAGTTGACGTACGCCTCCAGGTTACTGGTCTTCCTCTTCCGGAAGAATCCCTGCAGCAGGAGGAACAGTTAATAAGACAGAGTTAATGCATACTCACTATACTCAACCCCATTATAACACTGTAAACACAGTGTTAATACTCACTTAACCCTGATATATATACTGAACCCCATTATAACAGTACATAGAGTTAATACATACTCACTATACTGAACCCCAGTACAGGAGGGACAAACATAGTGAACCACAACACATAAACTATCTGCCGTTTCTATGTAGATGCATTAGAACGCAGAGTTCTGTGATATTTTTACTAAAATCCATGTAATATGTTTGTGAGTATCGTACTATACAAATAAAAGCCTATTTCTCAGTAAATACATCAGGAATATTCATAGATGATTGATTATTGTTCACCTTTTCTCATGGCTAATTAAAAAGCACACCCACACTTCTAAAATAACGTTTCCAGATCTGTTTGTTCCTTCTGAAGACCTCGGTGACGTACATGTCTGTTAAAAGCCCTTTATAAATAAAGTTGACCCTTTGAGGTGATGTAACGTGTACAGCCCCATTACACACACACACACACACACACACACACATCCCCCTTAGCATGACTCACTCAACACATTCAACAGTTATGCAATGGCTGCTTCAGTGCTAGCACACAGATGGGTGGCCCCACTGATGCGTAATGTGGCGGGATGCAACTGTTGGTAAAGGTCCCTCCATATATCCCCTGATACATTCTTAAGTTAAAGGATTGGAAAACTAGACTACTTCAGAGTGTGCGGTCTCTGACTTGATGGTCTTTACAATGAGCCCTATACCTGACACTAGTACAGTGCACTCTCCCACTTCTGTGATCCTTTCCCTTTGTCTGTGAAAAGAGCCTCAGGCAGGTGTGAATTAATGAACCAGTGTACGACTTCAGTGAGTAGAATGGTATGTACCTTGTGGTTCTCCAGAGGGTCCTTCAGCGCAAACGTCTGGATGAACTCCTCTGGGCCGATGAAACTCAGTCTGTCCTGGAGGGGGGGGGGGGGGCGAGGAGAACCAGGAGGTTATGGGGGATGGGGAGACAGGATTACTTTAGAACCACAAGCTCACATGCCCCAGTTTGAGGATACAGAGGGACTGCAGATGGATTCTTAGCGATTCAAAAGACCTCCAAATTAAATAACGAGCGCTTTGAAACGGCGGATCCAACACAAAGAAAAGCAGAGGGAATATTCCCGGTGAACCCTAAATCAACACATACTTCATGACATGAAGGTCATGGTGTTGATACTACAACCAGGCACTGGTTATTACTATTGATTGTTTCAGGCTTTTCAGATTATTAAATGATGGGCCACAAAAACACGACTATCAACAATATGATCAGTGTCGGACCAACTCACTAACTAATGACTTAAATGCCCATGTCTCCTATGTGCCAGCTACTTTCTGAACACGACAGAGACAACAGTGAGTGTGACTTGGATGTAAAATATATTTCTTAGTCGGGCGGATCGGTAGTTTGGTGACATGCCTTGAATCGACCGCAGGTTTGATTCCCCCTGCGGTCCTATGCTACATGTCATTTACCCTCTTCCTCAACCCGCTGCACCGTCCATAAAGGGAAAAGAGCCCCAAACCAAACAACGCAGGAACCTCCGTCCGCTCACCAGTTCGATGTGGGTGAGCTGCTGGGCGAGGACGAAGGGGTCGTCACACACGCTCATTGCATCCGCGCGCTGGGCGGAGGTCAGCTTGTTCTTTAGCGAGGCGGGGCGCTCCAACGCCACAGCGCTCAGCGCGGCCACCGCCTCCTCGTACTGACCCAGGGCCGACAGGCGCTTGATCAGCCGCTGAGTCATCTGCTGCATGGCCCGCCACGAATACTGGGGACGCCATACACACACTATGTTAATACTGGGGACCGCCATATACACACACTATGTTAATACTGGGGACCACCATACACACACTATGTTAATACTGGGGACCCCCATACACACACTATGTTAATACTGGGGACCACCATACACACACTATGTTAATACTGGGGACCGCCATACACACACAGAATATATTAATACTGGGCACCGCCATACACACACACTATGTTAATACTGGGGAACGCCATACACACACCATGTTAATACTGGGGACCGCCATACACACACTATGTTAATACTGGGGAACGCCATACACACACTATGTTAATACTGGGGAACGCCATACACACAGTATGTTAATACTGGGAACCGCCATACACACACACAACGTTAGTACTGGGCACCGCCATGCACACACTACGTTAGTACTGGGAACCACCATACACACATTTTGCGTTAATACTGGGGACTGCCATACACACACTATGATAATACTGGGGACCGCCATACACACACTATGTTAATGCTGAAGACTGCCATACACCCAGACTATGTTAATACTGGGGAGGGGACCACCTTACACACACTATGATAGCACTGGGGACCGCCATACACACACTTTGCGTTAATACTGGGGAACGCCATACACACACACTATGTTAATACTGGGGACCGCCATACACACACTTGAATTAATAAAACTGGGGGCTGCTATACACACAGTATAAGCATTAATATTAGGGAATGCAATTCACATCTATGAATACTGAGAACTACAACCCACAACATGTGTATTTATAGTGAGGACTACAACACACATGTGTAAGAGCTCCTACTAACCTCGTCGCCCCTAGCAACGTGGTGCGTCATGTCCTTGAGGCAGCGCATCATCCTCTCGTCCCTGAAGTCGTAGGGGAAGGTCTCGGTCCACTCCGTCAGCAGCTGGACCAGCTTGGGGGCCACCTCGCAGACACGGATCTGAACCCACAGCAGGGGTGAGTAGGGGCTGTGTCTGTGTGTCTGTGTCTCTGTGTGTCTCTGTGTGTCATCATATTTCAGCGCCTAGTTTCAATTCTTCGAATCGTAAGAGTCAGAAAATGTAACTTTCAAAAGCCTAAATTTGTTCAAATTTAAGTGCCTAACTTCCATTTCTGTCAAGTTTTACATAACAACTTCAAAAAATGAAGATATTCATCAATTAAATCCCAACATTCATTTTCACAGCTGACCCTACGACCTTCATTCGAAGGCCGGACCACCAGGAGAGACCGTGTTGGAGGGACTGAGCCAGTTGTTCCAGGTCAGAGAGTTGAGCCTACCTTGTCAAGCAGGGGGTCCCCAGACCTCTGCTGCTCCACACACAGGTGGCACACCCTGCTCATCAGCTCGTAGGGGTGGAGGAAGAGGCGGGAGCTGAGCAGGAAGGTGAACACATACGACCGCTGAAAGAACAGGAAGGAACCGGCCGTTAGCATGGCGTTTAGCTTCCTCCCGGACCAGGCTCAGGAAGGGGATCTTGAAGTTGCTCAGGAAGGGGCTCAGCCAACTAGCCACAAACTACACAGACTCCTGTACTTTTTTCTTTTGCATTTCCCAAAGGACTACAAAAGGTGGTGTTTTCTTCAATAAAAAGTAATTTCATGAGTAAGCTGCCAAGTGAAACGTCAGTAACCAGGTCACGTCCATCAGGAATGCCCGGTCGTTATCCTGGGGTACTCTGTGCAATTTGTGCCCAGTACCCACCACACAGTGTTACACAGAAGTACAGAACTCATATACTAGCATCGCCCGTAGTACTCACATCGGGGTAGTAATCGACCGTGGGCACCAGGTGCTGAATCAGAGCCTCAAGGGAACCCGACACCAGGCTGTTGTCGTGGTAACACATCTCCCCGTAGCTGGCGGTGATGCCGTTGCCGAAGCGGCCCTCCTTGGGGTCGGCAGGCCCCCCGCTGTTGCTCCTGTAGGACTGGTCGCTGCCTGCGCTGCTGTTTGACGCGTTCCGGTAGCGGTCGCGCTCGCCGGCGCCACTACTGCTACTGCTGCTAGCGTTGCGGTATAGCCGCCCGCTACAGGAAGTGCTGCTGCTGTGGTGGTGGTGGTGGTGTCGCGCCCCGGGCGCAGGGTGTGGCGTGCTGTAGGGGTTCTCCGTGACGGGGCTGGCGGGGGCGGGGTTGTACACGTGGTGTTTGGTGGTGGTGGTGGTGGTCCGGTGGGGGCTGCAGGGCTGGGGGATGTCGTAGGGGTTTTCGGTGGCGGTGTAGGCGTTGTCATAGAGACCGTCCTTGCAGGGCCTGGGGGGGGCGTTGTCATAGAGACCGTCCTTGCAGGGCCTGGCGGGGGCGTTGTCATAGAGACCATCCTTGCAGGACCTGGTGGGGGCCTGGTTGTCATAGAGACCGTCCTTGCAGGGCCTGGCGGGGGCGTTGTCATAGAGACCATCCTTGCAGGGCCGGGCGGGGGCCTGGTTGTCATAGAGACCGTCCTTGCAGGGCCGGGCGGGGGCCTGGTTGTCATAGAGACCATCCTTGCAGGGCCGGGTGCTGGAGGTGATGTTATTGTGGTTGTTGTTCTGGCGGTAGGGACTGCGGGGTGGAGGGGGGTGGTTGTTGTTGCTGTTGTAGGCGCTGCAGGGGCCGAACTTACCGGCGTAAGGTGTGGTGGGGGGCATCCTGACCTGGAGAGGGCAGACAGGAGGTGTGAACGTCATGTGGTCTGAAAGATGGGCCCTAGAGGGACACACTTTGTTCCATTGAGTGTGGGAAGGCTAATATGCCATTACAACCGTTTTTACGATTTATGGGTGGACCGGAAAAAGCCCATTACATAACAGACATGTATGTTGGATATTATGTATGTTGGATATAAAAGAAAAGAGAGCCTTCTAAAGAACTAACTTGACTGTAATGGTTGATGTGAACTCTATCATTGAACTAATCAGGTTGGTTCTGACAGTGAATCAGCACCATTGTGAGCTGGCCCCCAGGGCCCGTTACAGAGAGCTCAGCAAGTAAAACCCTTCAGATCACCCACTGTGCGGTCAGGATGATCTGCTCTGGCCCTCCTGGCCTTGCTCTACACACCGCACCAGCAGGGCCTCCTTCAGTGGTGATGATGGAGATAACAGGATCAGCGGTGGCTCTGTTGATCCTAAGCTACCACTAAGAACCACTTCACCTCCCGAGCCATCGTTGTCCTATCTGCTATTCCGGGAACCATATGGCAGCAGAGACCACACACACACACACACACACACACACACACACACACACACACACACACACACACACACACACACACACACACACACACACACACACACACACACACACACACACAGGTGGTCCAGAGGACACGCCCATTTGGAATGTCTTAAATGGGTCGATTTTTGTTTTTTTTGGAAGTATACTTTTTCAAAGTCTGTCACTTTTGGATTTAAAAGGTTTGAACACCTTGATCATAATTTAAAGATGGACAAATAACCGTCAAACGACCAAATCCTATACAATAACTGACTGAACTTACGGTCTGTAATTTTGACAGTACACTAAACATGGGCATTTCCCCACTCCCAGAGAGGGCCGTCAAAGTAACAACACAACAACGTCAACAATTCAGTTAAAGCTTTAATTAAACAAAGTGCCTATAAACACTATTTATGGGTCTGTGTACACCCTTTACTAACACTGTTTCATCAGTCAAACACTTTGTGTGTCAGCTGCTAACAGTTATATTCCTTATGAACTAAATGCAGTGAATCTCATAATTCTCTGTTGATGTATTTTGGGAGGTCCACACTATGATTTGAAGCTTAGCAGCTTGGCTTTAAGTGGCCTAGGGAGAAACCAGGCTCCCTTACACAAGTCTGTAGTCTGACAACTCTGGTGAAATCCCCAATGTACCTGAGAAAAGAAACCTCATTCTGGACGATGGTGGGTGTGCCACAACAGCTTGATTAGTTTTAATTTGTAATTTTCAACTTTGTCTGGAAACACACACAACACACACATAGCTAGTTGGTGGAGTTTGATTATCACATTGTAATCGTATTACTTTTTGAAGCAAGAATGAATTAATCCATTTCATTTAAAGTTGTCAATTTGTTTAATAAAGGTTTGTCGGCCCAATAGTGTCATGTGCAGGCAGACATATCATTTTGTTTCCAGTTGAACTTTATTCTGTACCTGATTCTGTTCATGTGTTAAACCACTTGGGACAGCTTGTTTACATTGAACTGCTGTAACTCGCACATGGCAGGGAAGGACATGAAAAATGGAGATGGATATGATGAGATTCTGACCTTGAAGGGTTAAATCTGTGAGTGTGTGTGTTTGCATAACGTCGATAATATAATTCTACGCCGTGACCCGTGGTTTATGGATTACTTCATGCCAGACCTTATGAATCCTGAAAATGTTCCCATAAAACCACCCTTGATTGAATATCACGTTCAGACCGGAGGTAAACCATGAGTTCCCAGACTAAATATTGTGGTGCTGGTGATTACAGTTCAACTCCTGAAAAACTCTGCAGGGCCAAGGAACACAAACACATGGGAAGGCTTCCACCACAGGGTGGAGACAACTGGGTGGAGGATCCCAACTCACAACAACACGTCCCACATACCGCCACCCGACGGAGACCGGTCAGACACCAGAGGAAACACAGCGCTAAGCAAACAGCCTCATTCACAGACTGTGTTTAGCAGTCTATGAGAAACACAACGCAGGGACATCAGACATGGTTAAGATCGGTATATATATCAGTACGAGAACAGACCTGATAATAGACTCCCTACACTAAGCAGAAGGACACGGTTTTATTGACCTCATCTGAAGCCAATGGAGCATGGGTGCATTCCAATGTAATCAGGGATCAGCTGTTTGCACAGAGAGATAAGAGGAGAACTTATTGGTATAAGGCAAGCCACTGAGTCAGGCCTTTCCTAACCTTACACCCCTAATAACACCAATAAAGAAACGCTTTCAATGTACTTTGGAACAAGATGTAAGTGTCTATCAGGGGTGTGTGTGTGTGTGTGTGTGTGTGTGTGTGTGTGTGTGTGTGTGTGTGTGTGTGTGTGTGTGTGTGTGTGTGTGTGTGTGTTATAGTAGGGAAGGAATTGAGTGAAAAGAAGCATTGACGAATGCACAAGAACACTGAAAGACTAGAAGAACTAATGAATTAGTACGTTGGAATAATACAATACTAAAAAATTAATGTAAATACGGTTTAGGAAGTATGAATCCATGTCTCTACTTAGAACATAAGATGGAAATAGGTATATTCTAGAGAGGACCATGTGAAACTATCACAGATCGTCAATGAAACATGGCCCTAATAGGCAGGTATAAACCTAGAATACAATAATGGTACAAACCTGTACAGTCTCCTATGGTATAAACTGGCCTGGGACGTGCAGCCTTCACTGCTCCCCACACACCACTGGGGGCACTGGAAAGCAAACTGCACAGAGGAAAACTAATCTAACCTGAAACTGTCCGGAACAATCACAGTCGTAGAGATACGGCGAGGTCAAACACAATCACATGACCGTAAATACGAGGACCTCTCCCTCTCACGCACACACAGGCTAGGCTCCTTCACGTATTATCTCTTGAGTCTGTTCTGGACTATGATTTTATAGTAGCCTATTACTTTAAATCAATACATTTGGCACACACACCCCACACTGAAACTCAGATCCTGTTCGTCTCATTATCTTAGACTATTTTAATTATCATAATTAAGCTGTCGTTTGCCGTTTTATCAGGCTATACATCGATGGCAATAATATATATTTTAAAATAACACAAATTTGCCCTAACATTGTAAACGCAATTTTTCAAGGTTCCATAAGGCCTTTTGAGGAACTAAGAGACCAAGAGGAATATTACATCTAGACTAGGTCACCTGCTGTTGAACCAGTCGTGAACACACACACACACACACACACACACACACACACACACACACACACACACACACACACACACACACACACACACACACACACCTGCCTCCAACTTGCTGTGTGTACAAGTGAGGGATGAAGACCCTTATCTCAGAGATAATGGAGAACACAGCCTTATATCATCTTCAGGCAGTGGGCAGCTCTCACTTTCCGCTCCCTCCTCATTCACGGACCCACAGCTCTCGAAATCACACATGAAAGCCCCCCGTCCCTCTCTCATTATCCCCCTGAACGCACACAGAGCAGATATCTGGTCTTGGCTCAGTTCTCAGCTCCTGACTCACGCTCAGCACAACACGAACCACGCTGGGAGAGATCCGACCACAGGCGGTGGTGAGTAATGTGGGTCTGTGCGCCAGCCCGGCTATAAACCAGGGAAGAGGTAAACAACAACAAAAGCAAAAACAGCAACACCGGGAAACCTAAATAAACCACGATGGCTGTCAAATACGGCCGAACATTGGCTTTTTGCTCTTTCAACAATTCCAACTTTCTCACTAAGTGGATTACATTGTAACACAATGAAAATGCAAAATCAGACTCGATCGCAGTTGAGTCCATAAACCAGACTCCATATTATTCTCAGTTTATCTGTTTCAGATCGACCCACCGAGGGTTAACAATGTGTGCCGCAAAGCCTACCTCAATGCAGCCGGGGAGTATCCACAATAAAAGCTTTCTCTGGAAGGGAAACTATCCAAACTTTCTTTCCCCTAGTCCTCTTCAATATCCTTCAAGATCATCCGATACTTCAGAGGAAACCATCAGAAGCGAGAGTATTCTGGGCTGTTCGGCGTCAGATTAGCGCACTCAGTGCCCCTGGTCCATTGTGCTCAGCGGTCCTGATATTTAAGTCCTTTCTACTTCAAACGAGGCGTATTCAAATGACCTCCGGAGAGCCGGGAAAACCACCCAATAGGAGTTCAGTGGGCGGGCGTCCCTCTAGGGCCGTCGACCAATGGGGAACGTGTTGTGGAAAAATCGAACTGTGTGATTGGTCGCCCGAACGTCTGTCTGGTTATTTCGGAGCGCCGCGGTCAGAGCGGTGTTTTGTTAGAGACGTGAAATATGCAAGTAGTATGGTTTCTGAAAACAGGGTGTGTGCTGCTATTACAGCTCTGATCTGGCCCAGAAGCCTAAAATCTAAAACCTTTATATAACTTTGTACACCTATATATCCGTGCAATCAATAAATACTGAAATTGTATTTTGTTGCAAACGCCATACAGTTTGCAAACTCCAACACATTGTAATACATATTTGTTACTGTTCTTCTCAGGTTACGTTCAAGCCGTTGCAGCCACTAACAGATGCGCAATATAAATATATCGCTGTAGGTGTGCGCCATTATTCTTAATCATACTCATACATATAGTGCTCATCTGTGCATAAGGATATTGGGTTTTGTCAAACTCAATGTCCAATGCCCATGAGTCTAACAACTCAAACCTGCTCCTTCTAGATCACCTCTTAGTATTGGACTCACAAGACCCCTGTATTTAGACAGTACCTTCAAACACAAAGATCATCCAGATGCTAGTTTTACTTTTGATTCTTCTCTATGATTACTCATCACCTCTCTATTAGCTATTTGTTCTCTATTGTAATGTCTACTTAAGAACTTGAGGATCCTTTGGGATCAGTGGACTATCTATCTATCATTCTATAACCAAATCTCTCTCTATTGATCAATTACTATCTCTATCTATCTATCTATCTATGTATCTATCTATCTATCTATCTATCTATCTATCTATCTATCTATCTATCTATCTATCTATCTATCTATCTATCTATCTATCTATCTATCTATCTATCTATCTGTGATTTACATATATTGCTCACATTTGAAAATTCATGAGAAATTCTAAATAAAAGTTATTAAGAAGAATTACACAATAATAAATGCGTTAGGGTTACACTTAGGGGTACATTTAATCTCAGCAGCGTTTAACCTTCAGCATTATGCTTAAAGCCTTGGCCACCTGACCCCTGTGAGGTTTACAGATGTGTAGAGCACACAGCAGGGCACGCTCTCTGTTTAACTCTCTAATCTCACACACTGCCCAAGTGTGCTATGCTAATGAGGGGGAGTCCTCCCACTATAGCCTGGCTCCAGAACTGTCTGTTACATAAACAGCGTTATGCAAGAGCGCCAGGGCCTCGGCGACGCGGGGCGGGAGGTGTGTGGGCGAGGGTTCTGATCTCAGCCACCTCTGCCCGTCTGACACATCGCTGGCGAGGCCGGAATAGACCGCTCGGTCTATCAGTCCCACCGCCGCAGGCCGCTGATGCTGATGCTAACCGTTATCCTCCCCTCTCCCACGCTACAAGGCTGCACGCACGCTCAGGTGCACGCACTTCCGCCTGGATCTGTGTAGTTGTGGATAACAGAGGCTAGTGCATGTAAAGGCAAACACACACACACACACACACACACACACAGAAACATAAGCACACTCACAGCCACACAGACACACACACACCCACACACACACAAACACAAACACACACCTACTCTCTCCTCCCTCTTAAGCTCCTTGACCGTAGTGTGCGCTGAGAGCTCTCGTGGGACGGGCGCTGTGATTGGCTGCGTATCACCCACGCTGCTGGAGTGCTCACTGCACCACTTCCTGTCGTTCGCATCCTGTCCCACCTGGGTCGTCTGGATAAAGACAAGGTCCAACTTTGGGAAGGAGGTCATACTGTTTTATTATTAAGGGAATCCCAATTTTTTTGAATGAAATCCACAACATTTGTGTTTGTGCTTGTTGTTCTTTGCTATTAGTGAAGAAGAGGAGAGCTGTCACTCTTAAATAGATGAAAGCAAACAATGATAAATCATCTTTAGGGATTACCAAGTCCCTATTCACTGTCAATTAGATGATAGATGAGGTGCTGTTTGAAGTGACGACAGCAGTGTTATTTATAGGTCCTAGGGGAGGATTCAGGTGGATAATCACAAGGTGCTCATCTTTTGTCTCTTCAGTGTCTGGAGGAGACACAGTGCAGTGCTAAGACGTCAGGGGGTTCTAAATAGTCCTGAGGGGTTCCCAGAGCCAGGAAGAGATGAAGAAACCAAGGGGCATGTCTTCTACCTTGCTCAGGGTTAGTTTAAGGGTTACAGAGTTTGGTTCAGAGTACCTCAGGGTTAGTTTAAGCGTAACATAGTTTGGTTCAGAGTACCTCAGGGTTGGTTTAAGGGTTAAGGGTCTGGTCCAGAGTACCTAGTGGTTTGGTAAATTGGAGTTTTGTTAAGAGTATATGCTTAGTTTAAGAGTAAACGAGTTTTGTAGGATTCTACGAACCAGCCATCTTCCAGCTCTATTTAAAACACGTTTGTCGTTTTCTTTTTGTTCATTAAATTCCAGTTCTTGGGCCAACATTCCCAATGTGAATCTTGTTTGTTGTTCTGTGGAGTGTTGTCAAGACGTCACCGCCTTAGCCAATCCGAGAACGGCAGCAGTGGGCTTGTATGTGGTAACATTTCAGAAGGCGGGATTAAGGGGCATTAGGGGGAGGGTGGGAATGGATTGGAAGAGAGAGGCTGAAAGGGGAGGAGCAGTGTCAGTAGGATTTTTATTTTTCTACTTTCTGTTTCAGAGTAAAACACATTTTACCGCCCACTGGAGAATATTCTGGTGAATGAGTTTTGTCAACAGCCATGGTGGTCCGTGGGATGGCCAGCAGGGTGTCTGGGGGGAGGGTCCAAGCTGCTGGTTAGTGGGGGGAGAGGGTTAAAGATGGGGGGAGGGGGGGGGGGGGGGTTCCCGGATTTCTTTGACTAGAGGAAGGGGATCAGAGTGTAGGGGGAGGGGGGTTATACTTGATATAGGTAGGAATTATGGTGTGTTTCAGATACCTTGGTCACCAGCCTTCTGAGTTGCAAGTGGGGAATTCTCCTAGCTTTCTTGCAGAATTTCACGGAGGCACGCCCACTTTTGGTCGGTCCCTCTCGGAAATCTGAGAGTATACCGAGTTCAGTGAGGCAAACATCACAAAAATAGCTGCACCACGTAAAGAGATTTATTTTCTTTGTATTTGTACCACGTTTGTAATTTTAACGCCGGTCACCAATTAATGCATTGCACGGTCTTGCTGTGCGTGCAATACGAGGTAAAGTTGGGTTGTTGTTTTGAGCTGGTTTGCTAAAGAGGCTATGTAGTTAACAAAAAACAACAACCAGCCAATGACATGACACAATCACAAAGACAAATGGGCAGTGCTACGAGAAAGGAAATTAAGTCACAAGTGCAACTCGGAAGGCTGGTGTCCGAGGCATCTGGAACCCGTCATTAGAGAGCAAGGGTCCGGGTCACGGCCAGCTGGGGAGGGGGAGGGCTGTGTGGAACGGGGCGGGAGAGGGAGACGAGTGAGTCACAGGCTTCCAGTAAGGAGGGTGTGAGTCAGCTCCTGGAAGCCCCCCTGCCCCTCCCCCGGACCCCCGCCCCTCCAGCTGGGACACACAGGGACAATCTGGTGGCTCACAAACCAAACACAAAAAAAAACAGCAGCCTGCAACCCTGGAAGGAACCAAGAAGTGGAACCAGGGGGAAAACTGTGGTCGTCCACGAGGCAGATGGTTCTCACGGAGGAATGCGGACTAGATCACGTTTCAGGCAATCCAGGAAAAAGCCAAGAGTGGCCCAGTGACAGCCCCCCACAAACAAACACACACACACACACACACACACACACACACACACACACACACACACACACGCACGCACGCATGCACCACGCACAAGCCCACACGCACATGCATGCGTGCACACACACACACACACACACACACACACACACACACACACACACACACACACACACACACACACACACACAAACACCCCATGCAATCACACACGCACACACAAAGACTCACACACACCCCTCATCTAAACATCTATTCAGTCCATCCCAAACTCTCTTTCTCGCAAGGTTGTCTTTTTCTCCCTTTGAAGTCATATATCGTTCCCCTCAACCCTGTGACCTCACACGATTCCGCCCGTAGCCACGGTGACCGAGGGATGGGCGGGACGGGTGGTCACCGTTGGGTGGGGTTATCAGGCATTGACTGAGTTCCCCTCGCTAACGGTTTTAACCTTTCTGCCTGTTTGTTGGTCTTTACTGTTGTTGTGTGTCGAGTGTCGGCGTGACTTCACATCTCATTCACATTAAAATGTCCAAGATAAGCAGCCATTTCCAAAAGTGATTTGGATGAAAAGATTAACCAACGACCAGTGACATGAAGTGGCAAGTGGCTCAATGCCAAGCAGCGAGATATGACGCAAGACGAACAAGGAAGGAGTGATAAAATAGCACCTCTTCAAACAAGATCATATAGCCATGTGTGACAGAACAAACCATGACAAACGCTGAACAATCACAGATAAATATTTAAAAAAAAAAAGTGGGGGCAGGGGAATATACAATTAACTATGTTAAATTAACCAAAATAAAATTGTATAAATCGTGTATGAACAAACAAAAGATGAGCTGTGATTTTGAAGGAAGACTGTAGGGACATGATAGAGCAAGCATGGTTATGTAAAAGATGTGGGTGTATGGTTTAGCAGGGACAACAGTAATATTTTAAGGAGCTTAAAAAGTAAATCATCTACGACAGCACAAATCCATGTTCAGTTAACCCTAGATAGCCGCTTGTCCCGCTGGATAACCCGCTCCAGTTTGACAGCTCCATCCATTCTGACTACAAACACTCACAGGAACCTGATAAACACGGAGCATATTGTTTAGTTTTAACTCAGTTTGTCGGGAAAGACTCCAACCTTCACCCTTAACCTCTGACCTTGCCCTTGAGCCTCCCCTCCTCTCTACTGAACCGTCACGGATCATCGGACCCACATCGTAGGAACAGATGATCCCACTTGGTCTCCTCAGGTGGAATCACCCTCCAGGTCCTGCTGCTGCACCGTATCCGCAGAAGGGATGGTTTCATCAACAGTTCTACAAGTGGCGCTTATCATGTTCCTGCACTAGCTTGCTACTTCAACATGCAACCAGTTGCTCATATAAGAGTCTGTTGACGGTCGCTATGGTGGCATGTTGGTCTTTCACAAGTAAACAGCTTACAATCGTTATGTCAGGCTAATGTCTTTTAGAAACACCTGTGAAGTGGAAGGTTACTGGTTAGTTCAAAGGCCCAGTGTGGTTATGCTCAATACCAGTGCTCATTGAATGCCTCTTTCCAATTGGATGACTTGGTCTTAACTAACTCTTGTGTAATATTTATTATTTAGCACATCCTTTCATCAAAAGCAAACTAGAGGGAATTCTGATACAGGCCTATAGGTCAAACTGCAATCATTAAGGAATATAACACAGAACCTTCAGGCTGGGAGTCGAACACCATAACCCCCAGGCTGTCCTGCCCCAACTGGCCTGATTCACTTCCCTACCATCTCTGGTCTGAATGCTAGAAGAAGATAAGCAAAATGGAGCCCAGATATAACTAACATGGCCGCTAGGTTAAAAAGGCTCATACAGTATCGTAAGAGGATTTAGATTCAAATAAACCAGTCCACTAAATATGGGATAAAGTCTGATTCTATCCTCACGGTCCCATGATGGATGGATGAGGGGCAGCAGACGGAAGGAAGTAGCTGGAGAGGTCACATCCTGGATGTCCCCCGATCACTTCCAGGTCACACATGCAGGTTTCCTCTTTGTGGAGGGGTGGTTCACCCTCTCACACACACACACACACATGCATGCAAACACACACGCACACACACACACACACACACACACACACACACACGCACACACGCATGCACACACAAATAACACATGACACATGCAGATATGATGATGCATGTTTGAATATGTGTGTGTGTGTGTGTGTGTGTGTGTGTGTGTGTGTGTGCATATATATATATATATATATATATATCTGGGGATAAATAAAGTTTCTTGAATCTTGAATCTTGAATATGTGCACCATTGCATACGTATGTAGAACGCACAAATATGTAGGGGGCACTGTTTAGCTCTCGTTTGTCTGACCAAAAACAGACAAAAAGCACACACTATTACGCACGCACACATTGAATACACACGCCAGGAGACTGATCCTCTTTCCATAGAACAACACTCTGCTGACCTACGTTTCCCTCTCCTGCCAGACGACGGCCCAACATAGAGCTGCTCTCTGCATTTCCACATCCTTGTGATGTGTTTCTATTTCTTCTTCTCATCAGGCTCCACTCTGAGTGTCTCCCCCATGTGAGAGGGCGTGGCCGACGACTTCAAGACAGACAGATGGCTTTGATGATTTAGATGTAAATTAGGATTTTCACATCTTTGCACCGTTAGCTGTGGTTGAAACTCGTATGGGACGAATATTGAGTTGACCATATGGTCTCTTATTTTGGATTTGCTCAGACTAAAGCACAGACATACATACATGGTTTTTGAAACGTGTATCAGTGAGAGCGACAGGATAGTATTTGAGAGGGGGAATGACATGTAGCAGAGGAACGCATTCTAACAAGACGAGCAGGCTGAGCTCCTACTCATTCTAACAGTTAACAGACTGTTGGGTTCGGGAGGATACTAACCATGCTCTACTTAGTCCACCCAGAACTAGCTTTAAGACAGCTGTTAGCTAGTAGTGCCTAAGGCCACCTCAACCCGTCAGCCAGGATGACTAACTGTTTTGACTAACCGTTTACATAGAATATGGTTAACGTTGTGTCTTCCTATCTTCTTGGAAGCTTTTCAAATCCTCTTCTACAAACCTGTTGTTTTTCACACCAACTGTCTCATCATTTATGTCATTGATTTAAATCACGGGACAGCTGCTGTCCTCCTTGTTGTGGAATACATACGTACTACTGTACTCGTCCGAGATACTACTGCAGAACCATATGCAGCTACTGTACATACTTTTTCCAACCCCTCCTGGGACACAAGAGTTTATAATCTAATGCACCCCACCCAAAACACACTAACTGATATCTCACACACCATGGTGTTTTATGGTAGATACTAGCCCCACCCTTCTGGGACATGAAAACCCTTGATCTAACACACCTTGACATATGACTATGAACATCTGACACAGCTTCCATTTACTCCTAAACCACTCCTACTGTACATGTGGAGGGATCACATGTGTCTCTGTGTGTGTGTGTGTGTGTGTGTGTGTGCGTGTGTGTGTGTGTGTGTGCATGTGTGGGTGTGGGTGTGTGTGTGTGTGTGTTTCAGTGTGCATTGTGTGTATGTGTGCGTGTTAGTGTGTATATCTGTGTGTGTTGGTGTGTGTATGTGTAAGTGTGTATATCTGTGTGTGTGGATGCGTGTGTTTTACCATTGAGCTCCTGTGTGTGGGTGTGCGTTGGTGTGTATCAGTGTGTATATCTGTATGCGTGTGTGTGTGTGTGTGTGTGTGTGTGGGTGTGTATCAGTGTGTATATCTGTGTGCACGTGTGTGTGTGTATCTGGAGCCTTGTGTTTTACCATTGAGCTCCTGTGTGTGGGTGTCTGATCTCACGTAGGAATTCAAGGGTGTTTGGTTTCAAAGCAGACTCTCTCCTGCAAACACAATGGGCAATCGAGGCACCCCACCTGGGGAATACACAGGAAGACCCCCACTGCTCCTGACTCCTCCCCTTCCCCCCTCCCCCTCTCC